>NC_092162.1:72319879-72337379 GCF_045791955.1 Oncorhynchus clarkii lewisi
TGTGATATCTTTTTTTTTTTTTTTTTTTATCAATCTGCCAACATTTCTAAAAAACTGTTTTTGCTTCATCATTATGGGGTATTGTGTGTAGATTAAAGAGGGGAAAAAACATTAATTTAAGCCATTTTAGAATAAGGCTGTAATGTAACAAAATGTCGCATTTCATCTCTTCACCAATAATTTTATATTCAAACATTTAAATTGAACAACAATTCCACGTGAATCCGATAACTCTGATGTGTAGACTTTCCACTGTAGAGTTTATGTCATCTTATCATTGATGAGAATGTCTCAGATGACAACCGAACTGACGTCATATTCATTAAGTACCACCGCATCTATTCAATTGGTCGGATTACCAGAATATAGTTCATTTCCCCCCACCTTCTGATGTTCCCAGAATCTCTATGTTAACCAAGGGGTTTTCAAATTTCACATCAGTAGGGTAGAGAGAGGAACAAGGGGGGAAGAGGTATTTATGACTGTCATAAACCTACCCCCAGGCCAACGTCATGACACTCTAGACCCAAACTGTTACAGACCTATATCCATCCTGCAATGTCTTTCTAAAATCTTCGATCTTCGAAGTTAATAAACAGATCACCAACCACTTTGAATACCTCCGTACATTCTCCACTATGCAATCTGGTTTCCGAGCTGGTCACGGGTGCATCTCAGCCATGCTCAAGGTCCTAAACAATGTTAGAACCGCCATCGATAAAAGACAGTACTGTGCAGCTGTCTTCATTGACCTGGCCAAGGCTTTCGATGTCAATCACCGTATTCTTAACGGCAGATGAAAAAGCCTTGGCTTCTCAAATGACTGCCTCAACTGGTTCACCAACTATTTCTCAGATAAAGTTCAGTGTGTCAAATCGGAGTGCCTGTTGTCCGGACCTCTGGCAGTCTCTATGAGGGTGCCACAGGGTTCAATTCTCGGGCCGACTCTTTTCTCTGTATATATCAATGATGTCGCTCTTGCTGCGTGTGATTCTCTGATGCACCTCTACGCAGACGACACCATTTTGTATACTTCTGGCCCTTCTTTGGACACTGTGTTAACTAACCTCCAAACGAGCTTCAACGCCATACAAGTCTCCTTCCTTGACCTCCAACTGCTTCTAAATGCTAGTAAAACTAAGTGCATGCTCTTCAACCGATTTCTGTCCGCACCCTCCCTCCCGACTAGCATCACTACTCTGGACGTTTCTGACCTAGAATATGTGGACAACTACAAATACCTAGGTGTCTGGTTAGACTGTAAACACACCTTCCAGACTCACATTAAGCATCTCCAATCCAAAATTAAATCTAAAATTGGCTTCCTATTTCGCAACAAAGCCTCCTTCACTTTGAGAGGTACTGTAGTGTGTAAGTGCAATATGGTAATGAAGTCTACATTTGCAATCTCACAAGAGACTCATTCATCCAACATGTTTATTTTGATTTAAATCACCAAAGCCCCATATACTACCCACCACTGTAACCTGTATGCTCTCGTTGTCTGGCCCTCACTACATATTTGTCACCAAACCATCTGGCTCCAGGTCAACTATAAGTCTTTGCTAGGTAAAGCCCTGCCTTATCTCAGCTCACTAGTCACCATAGCAACACCCACCCGTAGCACGCGGTCCAGCATGTAGATTGCACTGGTCATCCCCAAAGCCAACACTTCCTTTGGCCACCTTTCCTTCCAGTTCTCTGCTGCCAATGACTGGAACGAATTGCAAAAAATCTCTGAAGCTGGAGTCTTATATCTCCCTCTCTAACTTTAAGCATCAGCTGTCAGAGCAGCTCACCGATCACTGCACCTGTACATTTTTCTATTGTGTTATTCACTATACGTTTGTTTATGTGTAACTCTGTGTTGTTGTTTTTGTCGCACTGCTTTGCTTTATCTTGGCCAGGTCGCAGTTGTAAATGAGAACTTGTTCTCAACTGGTCTACCTGGTTAAATAAAGGTGTTCTCAACTGGCCTACCTGGTTAAATAAAGGTGTTCTCAACTGGCCTACCTGGTTAAATAAAGGTGTTCTCAACTGGCCTACCTGGTTAAATAAAGGTGTTCTCAACTGGCCTACCTGGTTAAATAAAGGTGTTCTCAACTAGCCTACCTGGTTAAATAAAGGTGTTCTCAACTGGCCTACCTGGTTAAATAAAGGTGTTCTCAACTGGCCTACCTGGTTAAATAAAGGTGTTCTCAACTGGCCTACCTGGTTAAATAAAGGTGTTCTCAACTGGCCTACCTGGTTAAATAAAGGTGTTCTCAACTAGCCTACCTGGTTAAATAAAGGTGTTCTCAACTAGCCTACCTGGTTAAATAAAGGTGTTCTCAACTAGCCTACCTGGTTAAATAAAGGTGTTCTCAACTAGCCTACCTGGTTAAATAAAGGTGTTCTCAACTAGCCTACCTGGTTAAATAAAGGTGTTCTCAACTGGCCTACCTGGTTAAATAAAGGTGTTCTCAACTGGCCTACCTGGTTAAATAAAGGTGTTCTCAACTGGCCTACCTGGTTAAATAAAGGTGTTCTCAACTGGCCTACCTGGTTAAATAAAGGTGTTCTCAACTGGCCTACCTGGTTATATAAAGGTGTTCTCAACTAGCCTACCTGGTTATATAAAGGTGTTCTCAACTAGCCTACCTGGTTATATAAAGGTGTTCTCAACTAGCCTACCTGGTTATATAAAGGTGTTCTCAACTAGCCTCCCTGGTTAAATAAAGGTGTTCTCAACTGGCCTACCTGGTTAAATAAAGGTGTTCTCAACTAGCCTACCTGGTTAAATAAAGGTGTTCTCAACTAGCCTACCTGGTTAAATAAAGGTGTTCTAAGCTAGCCTACCTGGTTAAATAAAGGTGTTCTCAACTGGCCTACCTGGTTATATAAAGGTGTTCTCAACTGGCCTACCTGGTTAAATAAAGGTGTTCTCAACTAGCCTACCTGGTTAAATAAAGGTGTTCTCAACTAGCCTACCTGGTTAAATAAAGGTGTTCTCAACTAGCCTACCTGGTTAAATAAAGGTGTTCTCAACTAGCCTACCTGGTTAAATAAAGGTGTTCTCAACTGGCCTACCTGGTTAAATAAAGGTGTTCTCAACTAGCCTACCTGGTTAAATAAAGGTGTTCTCAACTAGCCTCCCTGGTTAAATAAAGGTGTTCTCAACTGGCCTACCTGGTTAAATAAAGGTGTTCTCAACTGGCCTACCTGGTTAAATAAAGGTGTTCTCAACTAGCCTACCTGGTTAAATAAAGGTGTTCTCAACTGGCCTACCTGGTTAAATAAAGGTGTTCTCAACTAGCCTACCTGGTTAAATAAAGGTGTTCTCAACTAGCCTACCTGGTTAAATAAAGGTGTTCTCAACTAGCCTACCTGGTTAAATAAAGGTGTTCTCAACTGGCCTACCTGGTTAAATAAAGGTGTTCTCAACTAGCCTACCTGGTTAAATAAAGGTGTTCTCAACTAGCCTACCTGGTTAAATAAAGGTGTTCTCAACTAGCCTACCTGGTTAAATAAAGGTGTTCTAAGCTAGCCTACCTGGTTAAATAAAGGTGTTCTCAACTAGCCTCCCTGGTTAAATAAAGGTGTTCTCAACTAGCCTACCTGGTTAAATAAAGGTGTTCTAAGCTAGCCTACCTGGTTAAATAAAGGTGTTCTCAACTAGCCTACCTGGTTAAATAAAGGTGTTCTCTACTGGCCTACCTGGTTATATAAAGGTGTTCTCAACTAGCCTACCTGGTTAAATAAAGGTGTTCTCAACTGGCCTACCTGGTTAAATAAAGGTGTTCTCAACTGGCCTACCTGGTTAAATAAAGGTGTTCTCAACTGGCCTACCTGGTTAAATAAAGGTGTTCTCAACTAGCCTCCCTGGTTAAATAAAGGTGTTCTCAACTGGCCTACCTGGTTAAATAAAGGTGTTCTCAACTGGCCTACCTGGTTAAATAAAGGTGTTCTCAACTAGCCTACCTGGTTAAATAAAGGTGTTCTCAACTGGCCTACCTGGTTAAATAAAGGTGTTCTCAACTAGCCTACCTGGTTAAATAAAGGTGTTCTAAGCTAGCCTACCTGGTTAAATAAAGGTGTTCTCAACTAGCCTACCTGGTTAAATAAAGGTGTTCTCTACTGGCCTACCTGGTTATATAAAGGTGTTCTCAACTAGCCTACCTGGTTAAATAAAGGTGTTCTCAACTGGCCTACCTGGTTAAATAAAGGTGTTCTCAACTGGCCTACCTGGTTAAATAAAGGTGTTCTCAACTGGCCTACCTGGTTAAATAAAGGTGTTCTCAACTAGCCTCCCTGGTTAAATAAAGGTGTTCTCAACTGGCCTACCTGGTTAAATAAAGGTGTTCTCAACTGGCCTACCTGGTTAAATAAAGGTGTTCTCAACTAGCCTACCTGGTTAAATAAAGGTGTTCTCAACTAGCCTACCTGGTTAAATAAAGGTGTTCTCTACTGGCCTACCTGGTTAAATAAAGGTGTTCTCAACTAGCCTACCTGGTTAAATAAAGGTGTTCTCAACTAGCCTACCTGGTTAAATAAAGGTGTTCTCAACTAGCCTACCTGGTTAAATAAAGGTGTTCTCAACTAGCCTACCTGATTAAATAAAGGTGTTCTCAACTAGCCTACCTGGTTAAATAAAGGTGTTCTCAACTAGCCTACCTGGTTAAATAAAGGTGTTCTCAACTGGCCTACCTGGTTAAATGAAGGTGTTCTCAACTAGCCTCCCTGGTTAAATAAAGGTGTTCTCAACTAGCCTACCTGGTTAAATAAATGTGTTCTCAACTGGCCTACCTGGTTAAATAAAGGTGTTCTCAACTAGCCTACCTGGTTAAATAAAGGTGTTCTCAACTAGCCTACCTGGTTAAATAAAGGTGTTCTCAACTAGCCTACCTGGTTAAATAAAGGTGTTCTCAACTAGCCTACCTGGTTAAATAAAGGTGTTCTCAACTAGCCTACCTGGTTAAATAAAGGTGTTCTCAACTGGCCTACCTGGTTAAATAAAGGTGTTCTCAACTAGCCTCCCTGGTTAAATAAAGGTGTTCTCAACTAGCCTACCTGGTTAAATAAAGGTGTTCTCAACTGGCCTACCTGGTTAAATGAAGGTGTTCTCAACTAGCCTCCCTGGTTAAATAAAGGTGTTCTCAACTAGCCTACCTGGTTAAATAAATGTGTTCTCAACTGGCCTACCTGGTTAAATAAAGGTGTTCTCAACTAGCCTACCTGGTTAAATAAAGGTGTTCTCAACTAGCCTACCTGGTTAAATAAAGGTGTTCTCAACTAGCCTACCTGGTTAAATAAAGGTGTTCTCAACTAGCCTACCTGGTTAAATAAAGGTGTTCTCAACTAGCCTACCTGGTTAAATAAAGGTGTTCTCAACTGGCCTACCTGGTTAAATAAAGGTGTTCTCAACTAGCCTCCCTGGTTAAATAAAGGTGTTCTCAACTAGCCTACCTGGTTAAATAAAGGTGTTCTCAACTAGCCTACCTGGTTAAATAAAGGTGTTCTCAACTAGCCTACCTGGTTAAATAAAGGTGTTCTCAACTAGCCTACCTGGTTAAATAAAGGTGTTCTCAACTGGCCTACCTGGTTAAATAAAGGTGTTCTCAACTAGCCTACCTGGTTAAATAAAGGTGTTCTCAACTAGCCTACCTGGTTAAATAAAGGTGTTCTCAACTAGCCTACCTGGTTAAATAAAGGTGTTCTCAACTAGCCTACCTGGTTAAATAAAGGTGTTCTCAACTAGCCTACCTGGTTAAATAAAGGTGTTCTCAACTAGCCTACCTGGTTAAATAAAGATGTTCTCAACTGGCCTACCTGGTTAAATAAAGGTGTTCTCAACTGGCCTACCTGGTTAAATAAAGGTGTTCTCAACTAGCCTACCTGGTTAAATAAAGGTGTTCTCAACTAGCCTACCTGGTTAAATAAAGGTGTTCTCAACTGGCCTACCTGGTTAAATAAAGGTGTTCTCAACTGGCCTACCTGGTTAAATAAAGGTGTTCTCAACTAGCCCACCTGGTTAAATAAAGGTGTTCTCAACTAGCCTACCTGGTTAAATAAAGGTGTTCTCAACTAGCCTACCTGGTTAAATAAAGGTGTTCTCAACTAGCCTACCTGGTTAAATAAAGGTGTTCTCAACTGGCCTACCTGGTTAAATAAAGGTGTTCTCAACTAGCCTACCTGGTTAAATAAAGGTGTTCTCAACTAGCCTACCTGGTTAAATAAAGGTGTTCTCAACTAGCCTACCTGGTTAAATAAAGGTGTTCTCAACTGGCCTACCTGGTTAAATAAAGGTGTTCTCAACTAGCCTACCTGGTTAAATAAAGGTGTTCTCAACTAGCCTACCTGGTTAAATAAAGGTGTTCTCAACTAGCCTACCTGGTTAAATAAAGGTGTTCTCAACTAGCCTACCTGGTTAAATAAAGGTGTTCTCAACTAGCCTACCTGGTTAAATAAAGGTGTTCTCAACTAGCCTACCTGGTTAAATAAAGGTGTTCTCAACTGGCCTACCTGGTTAAATAAAGGTGTTCTCAACTAGCCTACCTGGTTAAATAAAGGTGTTCTCAACTAGCCTCCCTGGTTAAATAAAGGTGTTCTCAACTGGCCTACCTGGTTAAATAAAGGTGTTCTCAACTAGCCTACCTGGTTAAATAAAGGTGTTCTCAACTAGCCTACCTGGTTAAATAAAGGTGTTCTCAACTGGCCTACCTGGTTAAATAAAGGTGTTCTCAACTAGCCTACCTGGTTAAATAAAGGTGTTCTCAACTAGCCTACCTGGTTAAATAAAGGTGTTCTCAACTGGCCTACCTGGTTAAATAAAGGTGAAATAAAATAAATAAAAAAATACAAATAGAACATGGACATTTAAAGGCATAGTAACCGTAAATGCCTTGTGAAAGGAAATACATTTACTTCCATTACAGAGTTGAAAAGCACTTTTGAACTGACCAATGTGCATCGTTTCACATTCATGCAAACTTGAAAGTTACAAAGTCACGAAACTTCTATTTCAAATCTTTTGGACTTTGAGGAAATCTCATTTGAGTCAGAAAATGATGTTCATGTGATACCAAACTTTGCAGAGACCATATAAGACAGGTAAATTACCAATCCCGACGCAGCTCAAAATTGCAAACAAGTGTTTTGACTATGGTGCTGGTTTATTAATGCCAGCCACAAACAGAGCCCATTGTGCCTATCAGCAGAAATCAATGACGTTTTCCAAGGACTTCCTCCCTTTCCCCCCCCCACCACCACTCTCCCTCCTCGCCCTGACCACCCTACCAACATCCCACCCCTCCTGAACCATTCATTTAGGGCAGAGCTCTCAGAAACTTGGTTAATTGGCTCCATCCCCCCTCCCTCCTCACTGCCCTGACCTCCCTACCAACACCTCGGCCCCTTCCTGAATGATTCTTCGACAGCAGAGCTCTCAGAATCTTGTTTAAACGTCGTACATAATTTAAATATCAGACATATTTTTCACACCATAGCACACACTACTACACTATACACACCACAGTACACACTACTACACTATACACACCACAGTACACACTACTACACTATACACACCACAGTACACACTACTACACTATACACACCACAGTACACACTACTACAGTATACACACCACAGTACACACTACTACACTATACACACCACAGTACACAATACTACAGTATACACACCACAGTACACACTACTACACTATACACACCACAGTACACACTACTACAGTATACACACCACAGTACACACTACTACACTATACACACCACAGTACACACTACTACAGTATACACACCACACAAACACTACTACACTATACACACCACACAAACACTACTACACTATACACACCACACAAACACTACTACACTATACACACCATAGCACACACTACTACAGTATACACACCACACAAACACTACTACACTATACACACCGAAGTACACACTACTACACTATACACACCACACAAACACTACTACACTATACACACCACACAAACACTACTACACTATGCACACACCACACAAACACTACTACACAATACACACCACACAAACACTACCACACTATACACACCACACAAACACTACTACACTACTACATATCATAGTACACACTACTACACTACTACACACTACACAAATATGACTAAACACACCATAGTACACACTACTACACTATGCACACCATAGTACACACTACTACACTACTACACACCACACAAATACAACTATACACACCATAGTACACACTACTACACTATGCACACCATAGTACACACTACTACACTATACACACCATAGTACACACTACTACACAATACACACTGTCGTACACACTACTACACTATACACACCATAGTACACACTACTACACAATACACACTGTAGTACACACGAGTACACTATACACACCATAGTACACACTACTACACTATACCCACCGTAGTACACACAAGTACACTATACACACCATAGTACACACTACTACACTATACACACCATAGTACACACTACTACACAATAGACACTGTAGTACACACTACTACACTATACACGCCATAGTACACACTACTACACAATAGACACTGTAGTACACACGAGTACACTATACACACCACACAAATACGACTATACACACCATAGTACACACTACTACACTATGCACACCATAGTACACACTACTACACTATACACACCATAGTACACACTACTACACAATACACACTGTCGTACACACTACTACACTATACACACCATAGTACACACTACTACACAATACACACTGTAGTACACACAAGTACACTATACACACCATAGTACACACTACTACACTATACACACCGTAGTACACACAAGTACACTATACACACCATAGTTCACACTACTACACAATAGACACTGTAGTACACACTACTACACTATACACACCATAGTACACACTACTACACAATAGACACTGTAGTACACACGAGTGCACTATACACACCATAGTACACACTACTCAACTATACACACCGTAGTACACACGACTACACTATACACACCATAGTACACACTACTACACAATAGACACTGTAGTACACACGAGTACACTATACACACCATAGTACACACTACTTCACTATACACACCGTAGTACACACGAGTACACTATACACACCATAGTACACACTACTCCACTATACACACCATAGTACACACTACTACACTATACACACCATAGTACACACTACTACACTATACACACCACACAAGCAATACTACACTACTACACACCACACAAACACAACTACACACCACACAAACACTACAACACTATTAACACCACCAGGGTTGCAAAGGGGCAGAATTTTTCCGGACATTTTCAATTGTACGGCAATTCTAGGTCCTGTGGCATATTTTGGTTAAACTATCCCCAGTTCAATGGAATTGCAACCCTCTGCGTGCACAGTGCACTCTTCCATCCCATGTACAGCTGATTCTCAAGATCTTGCACACTAATGAGATGCTATAGAGCCCACATTAATACACTGTCTGAGCCAAGGACTACGTGCTTTCTGGTAAGTTTTGATTACAGTACTGGGTGGGGTGAAGATATTTTATACGATACATCATTTTTTGTTAACTAGTAAATAGTAGCCTACAGCAAAGTGTGTTTAAAACAGAGATCTTCTGTTGAATCTGACAATTCATCTTGATGGTTGTACAGTGGTCTCAAATAAAACTGTGAAGGACCTCGGCGTTCCTCTGGACCCTGATCTCTCTTTTGAAGAACATATCAAGACCATTTCAAGGACAGCTTTTTTCCATCTACGTAACATTGCAAAAATCAGAAACTTTCTGTCCAAAAATGATGCAGAAAAATTAATCCATGCTTTTATTACTTTGAGGTTAGACTACTGCAATGCTCTACTTTCTGGCTACCCGGATAAAGCACTAAATAAACTTCAGTTAGTGCAAAACACGGCTGCTAGAATCCTGACTAGAACCAAACAATGTGATCATATTACTCCAGTGCTAGCCTCCCTACACTCGCTTCCTGTTAAGTCAATGGCTGATTTCAAGGTTTTACTGCTATCCTACAAAGCATTACATGGGCTTGCTACTACCTATCTCTCTGATTTGGTCCTGCCGTACATACCTACACGTACGCTACGGTCACAAGACGCAGGCCTCCTAATTGTCCCTAGAATTTCTAAGCAAACAGCTTAAGGCAGGGCTTTCTCCTATAGAGCTCTATTTTTATGGAACGGTCTGCCTACCCATGTGAGAGACGCAGACTCGGTCTCAACCTTTAAGTCTTTACTGAAGACTCATCCATCCGGTGTCCTATCCGGTGTCCTGTGTGAATTTAAGTGTGCTCTCTCTAATTCTCTCTTTCTCCCTTTCTCTCGGAGGACCTGAGCCCTAGGACCATGCCTCAGGACTACCTGGCATGATGACTCCTTGCTGTCCCCAGTCCACCTGGCCATGCTGCTGCTCCAGTTTCAACTGTTCTGCCTGCGGCTATGTAATCATGACCTGTTCACCGGACTTGCTACATGTCCCAGAACTGCTGTTTTCAACTCTCTAGAGACAGCAGGAGCGGTAGAGATACTCTTAAAGATCGGCTGTGAAAAGCCAACTGAGATTTACTCCTGAGGTGCTGACTTGCTGCACCCTCGACAACTACTGTGATTATTATTATTTGACCATGCTGGTCATTTATGAACATTTGAACATCTTGGCCATGTTCTGTTATAATCTCCACCCGGCACAGCCAGAAGAGGACTGGCCACCCCTCATAGCCTGGTTCCTCTCTAGGTTTCTTCCTAGGTTTTGGCCTTTCTAGGGAGTTTTTCCTAGCCACCGTGATTCTACACCTGCATTGCTTGCTGTTTGGGGTTTTAGGCTGGGTTTCTGTACAGCACTTTGAGATATCAGCTGATGTACGAAGGGCTATATAAATACATTTGATTTGATTTGATTTGATGTGTGGAGACATTTCACTGCAGCTAATGTAGAAGGAAAAGCTGTGTACATATGCAAATACTGTTCCAAATCATATGTGAAGAATGCAACAAAGATGCAGAATCATCTGGCCAAGTGAATAAAGTTCCCTCAGAAATCACAACAAGCAACCTCTGACAAAACTCCCTCTACTTCTATTCAAGGTGAAAATGATGAATCAGACACCTTATCGACACCTCCTGGAATCAGATGTTTTTTTTGACTGAATGGAGGAACGTAGTCAGAGCAATGCTGATGTCTTGCTCGAGCTGTGTATGCAACTGGTTCGCCTCTGATGCTCACAGGCAATGTGTATTGGAAGGGATTTCTGAAAGCTCTTCGCCCAGCATACACCCCTCCAACCAGACATGCTTTATCTACTCATTTGCTGGATGCAGAGTTCAACAGAGTTCAAGTGAAGGTCAAGCAAATCATTGAGAAAGCAGACTGTATTGCAATCATCTCTGATGGGTGGTCGAATGTTCGTGGGCAAGGAATAATTAACTACATCATCTTCACCCCTCAACCAGTATTCTACAAGAGCACAGACACAAGGGACAACAGACACACCGGTCTCTACATTGCAGATGAGCTGAAGGCAGTCATCAATGACCTTGGACCACAGAAGGTATTTGCACTGGTGACAGACAATGCTGCGAACATGAAGGCTGCTTGGTCTAAAGTGGAGGAGTCCTACCCTCACATCACGCCCATTGGCTGTGCTGCTCATGCATTTAATTTGGTCCTCAAGGACATCATGGCACACTGAAAAAATAGATACACTCTACAAGAGACCCAAGGAAATGTTTAGGTATGTGAAGGGGTCATCAAGTTATAGCAGCAATCTACCTCACCGAGCAAAGTGAGAAGAATAAGAGCACCAGTAACACCTGTTGGGTGGTGTTGTCATCATGTTTGACAGTCTCCTGGAGGGAGAGGAATCTCTCTAAGAATTGGCCATATCACAGTTTGCCAATATGGACAGCCCCATCAAGAGGATACTCCGGGATTATGTATTTTGGGAGAGAGTGGTAACCAGCCTGAAACTCCTGAAACCTATAGCAGTAGCCATTGCACGGATTGAGGGAGACAATGCCATCCTGTCTGATGTTCACTCTGCTTGCAGATGTAAGAGAAGAAATCTGTACTGTCCTGCCCACTTCACTGTTGCTCCAAACAGAGGAAACTGCAGTTCTGAAATACATCAAAAGCGTGAAGACTTCTGCCTGAAGCCCAGACACACCGCAGCGTACATGTTGGACCCCAAGTACGCTGGCAAGAGCATCCTGTCTGGTGCAGAGATCAACAAGGCCTATGGTGTCATCACTACTGTGTCTCGCCACCTTGGCCTGGATGAGGGCAATGTTCTTGGCAGTCTGGAGAAGTATACTTCCAAGCAAGGGCTTTGGGATGGAGAAGCAGTATGGTAGTCGTGCCAACATATCTCATCAGCCACCTGGTGGAAGGGACTTTGTGGATCTGAGGCTCTTTCCCCTCCATCATCCTCCAAATCCCACCATCAGCCACCTCAGAGAGCAACTGGGTCTTGTTTGGGAACACACACACCAAAGCACGCAACAGGCTGACCAATACAAGGGTTGAAGAATTGGTGGCCATCCAGGCAAATCTTTGGTTTTTTGAACCTGACAACGAGCCATCCCCAACAAGGTTGGAAAGTGACAGTGAAGATGAGGCCTCAGAGTTTGATGTTAAAGAGGTGGACATTGAGGAGGTCCAGGGAGAAGACATGGAAGCCTGAGAGGAAGACAACCAGAGATTTTGTTTCTAGGCTATCATTTTAGAGATGTATGTTGAAAACGTTTCTGGGAGATGCGATGGATCATTTGGGGATCATTCAATATTCCCTATCTTTTTTTTGTTCAGTGAAATCATCCCATGTGATGGGATTTAATAAAGTTCAATTTGTTTACTATGATTATTTATTATTTTTCTATTGGAAGGATTTAATTAATAATTTGTAATGATGTCTACTTAAAAGGTAAAATGTTTATGTTTCTGTCTCCATATGATGTGGTAAATATATCCAATGCAAAAAAACATCTACATTTAAATGGTATTGATATTAATTTGCATATATTTCCGTTAATTCCCATATATTTTCGTTAATTCCCATATATTTCCATTAATTCCCATATATTCCCATATATTCCCATATATTCCCGTTAATTTCCAGTTTCCACCTCTGAGTATTCTCCAAAATGTGCAACCTTACACACCACACAAACACTACCACACTATACACACTATACACACTATACAAACACTACTACACTATACACACTATACAAACACTACCACACTATACACACTATACAAACACTACTACACTATACACACTATACAAACACTACCACACTATACACACTATACAAACACTACTACACTATACACACTATACAAACACTACCACACTATACACACTATACAAACACTACTACACTATACACACTATACAAACACTACCACACTATACACACTATACAAACACTACTACACTATACACACTATACAAACACTACTACACTATACACACTATACAAACACTACCACACTATACACACTATACAAACACTACCACACTATACACACTATACAAACACTACTACACTATACACACTATACAAACACTACTACACTATACACACCACACAAACACTACTACACTATACACACCACAAACACTACTATACACTATACACACTATACAAACACTACTACCCTATACACACTACACAAGCATTACTACACTGTGATACCAGAGCACACAAAAACAGTATAACTACACACTAAGCACACACAAACACAACTACACACCATAGTACACACAAACACAGCTACACACCATGGTACACAGCTACACACCATAGTACACACAAACACAGCTACACACCATAGTACACACAAACACAGCTACACACCATAGTACACACAAACACAACTACACACCATAGTTAACAACAAACACAGCTACACACCATAGTACACAGCTGCACACAGCTACACACCATAGTACACACAAACACAGCTGCACACAAACACAGCTGCACACAAACACAGCTACACACAAACACAGCTACACACCATAATACACACAAACACAGCTACACAGCTACACAGCTGCACACAAACACAGCTACACACCATAATACACACAAACACAGCTACACACCATAGTACACACAAACACAGCTACACACAAACACAGCTGCACACAAACACAGCTGCACAGCTGCACACAGCTACACACAAACACAGCTACACACAAACACAGCTACACACAAACACAGCTACACACAAACACAGCTGCACACCATAATACACACAAACACAGCTACACACCATAGTACACACAAACACAGCTACACACAAACACAGCTGCACACAAACACAGCTACACACCATAATACACACAAACACAGCTGCACACCATAGTAGACACAAACACAGCTGCACACAAACACTGCTACACACAAACACAGCTGCACACAAACACAGCTACACACAAACACAGCTACACACAAACACAGCTGCACACCATAATACACACAAACACAGCTACACACCATAGTACACACAAACACAGCTACACACAAACACAGCTGCACACAAACACAGCTGCACACAAACACAGCTACACACCATAATACACACAAACACAGCTGCACACCATAGTAGACACAAACACAGCTGCACACAAACACAGCTACACACAAACACAGCTGCACACAAACACAGCTACACACCATAATACACACAAACACAGCTGCACACCATAGTAGACACAAACACAGCTGCACACAAACACTGCTACACACAAACACAGCTGCACACAAACACAGCTACACACAAACACAGCTACACACAAACACAGCTGCACACAAACACAGCTGCACACAAACACAGCTACACACAAACACACAATAGCAAATCATGTTTCCTGACTCACGTTTTCCCCTGGAAAACTATACAAACACTACTACACTATACACACTATACAAACACTACTACACTATACACACTATACACACTATACAAACACTACCACACTGTAACAGTTCAACATTGTAGACAGAAAGTCAAATGATATTCAACGTTGTTTAACATATGACATTAAGAGGTTGAAACGACACCTTGTTACATGTGTATGTCACGCCCTGACCTTAGATATATCTGTTTTCTATATATTTTGGTTAAGTCAGGGTGTGACTAGGTTGGGTACTCTAGTGGTTGTATGTCTAGGGGTTTTGTAGGTCTAGGGTTGTTGTAGGTCTAGAGTTGTTGTAGGTCTAGGGTTTTTTGTATTTCTATGTTGGCCTGAGAAAGTTCTCAATCAGAGACCGCTGTTTATCGTTGTCTCTGATTGGGGATCATATTTAGGCAGCCCTGTTTCCCACTTTCTAGTGTGGGATCTTGACTATGTGTAGTTGCCTGTCAGCACTATTTTGTACAGCTTCACGTTTAGTTTTGTTATTTAGTTGGTTTATTCGTTGTTCATTCAGTTAATAAAAAGAATGTACGAATACCACGCTGCGCCTTGGTCTGATCCTTATAAGGAACGTGACAATGTAACTACAGAACCTAAGTTAAGTGTCATACAGACATACATTCCCTAAATAGTAAACTACTTTGACCAGAGCCCTATTGACTTACATAAGGAATAGGGTGACATTTAGGAGGCACACAATGAATCTGATTGAGTTGTGTAATACTGCGGAGAAAGAAGGCCAGGACCTCTGGGCTCAGCTGGTTCTTTCTGTAGATATTGGATGTATAGATCTGCCGCACATATTCAATATTAAAGGTCAGGTCCTCGGGGCTCAGCTGGTTCTTTCTGTAGATCTTGGATACACAGATCTGCAGCACATACAGTATATTAAAATGGCGGAGGGAAGTATGTGCCAATCTTTTGCTCTTGTCTTCTAGAATCTTTCCATCTATGTTGTTCAATTTTCTACTGGCAATATCAACCATTGTGAAGAGAGGATGACAAGCGTTGGTTGGTTGGTTGGGAAAATATATGGCTCTGTCTGAAATTGGAGCCTTACTCCAGCCTACAGAGGATATTAATAAAAATGTGCTTTTGTGGAAACTAAGGTTTGAAAACTTGCAAGGTAAGGTAACTACAGCTGCAAAAGGATTCAAGGAACTTTTAAATAATAGCAACAGGTTTACATTTATTTTGTTTTTCATATAGAGAGACTGGCAAACCGCACACACACACACACACACACAAACACACACACACACACACACACACACACACACACACACACACACACACACAGGCACACACACACACAAAGGCACACACACACACACAGGCACACACACACACACAGGCAGGCAGACTACAGGAAGAAACCCAGCCCAGCCCAGTCACGGACCAGGATGTCTTGCTCCCAGGCAGACTAAATAACTTTTTTGCCCGCTTTGAGGACAATACAGTGCCACTGACACGGCCTGCAACGAAAACATGCGGTCTCTCCTTCACTGCAGCCGAGGTGAGTAAGACATTTAAACGTGTTAACCCTCGCAAGGCTGCAGGCCCAGATGGCATCCCCAGCCGCGCCCTCAGAGCATGCGCAGACCAGCTGGCCGGTGTGTTTACGGACATATTCAATCAATCCCTATACCAGTCTGCTGTTCCCACATGCTTCAAGAGGATCACCATTGTTCCTGTTCCCAAGAAAGCTAAGGTAACTGAGCTAAATGACTACCGCCCCGTAGCACTCACATCCGTCATCATGAAGTGCTTTGAGAGACTAGTCAAGGACCATATCACCTCCACCCTACCTGACACCCTAGACCCACTCCAATTTGCTTACCGCCCAAATAGGTCCACAGACGATGCAATCTCAACCACACTGCACACTGCCCTAACCCATCTGGACAAGAGGAATACCTATGTGAGAATGCTGTTCATCGACTACAGCTCGGCATTCAACACCATAGTACCCTCCAAGCTCGTCATCAAGCTCGAGACCCTGGGTCTCGACCCCGCCCTGTGCAACTGGGTACTGGACTTCCTGACGGGCCGCCCCCCAGGTGGTGAGGGTAGGCAACAACATCTCCTCCCCGCTGATCCTCAACACTGGGGCCCCACAAGGTTGCGTTCTGAGCCCTCTCCTGTACTCCCTGTTCACCCACGACTGCGTGGCCACGCACGCCTCCAACTCAATCATCAAGTTTGCGGACGACACAACAGTGGTAGGCTTGATTACCAACAACGATGAGACGGCCTACAGGGAGGAGGTGAGGGCCCTCGGAGTGTGGTGTCAGGAAAACAACCTCACACTCAACGTCAACAAAACTAAGGAGATGATTGTGGACTTCAGGAAACAGCAGAGGGAACACCCCCCTATCCACATCGATGGAACAGTAGTGGAGAGGGTAGCAAGTTTTAAGTTCCTCGGCATACACATCACAGACAAACTGAATTGGTCCACTCACACAGACAGCATCGTGAAGAAGGCGCAGCAGCG
>NC_092162.1:72339879-72457379 GCF_045791955.1 Oncorhynchus clarkii lewisi
GCACCCCAAAATCAACCACGTTTCGACTTTTACCGAAGTCGTCATCGCGTGGGGAGACATCACAGACAGAAGTGTGCCGTTGTATTTATTTTATTCAGTGCAGACAGGTCTGGTCTGTGTGTCTGTAACACACAGACAGGCCAGGAGACACAGACCGCGGTTTGCAAGCCAACACTCCTACTAAATATGTGTGGCGTCATATGGAGGCGCTGCGCAAACGTGGGCTGCCTAGTTCCTATAATAAATCAATGAGGTTTAGCCGCAACAGTTCCAATATCCAAGGGATGCATATGTGTGATCATAGGAGAAGATACATACAAGCTACTTTAGCATCAACATACGTGTTCACACCGGTCGAACTGGAGAATGTAAGGTGCCCAAATATAGGCTACATTTCTATGCAGAAAACAGCATTCTCACACACGGACAGTATCAGACAGCAACAGCAGCAGCGCCATACCGTTATTCGAGATGCTATTCCAACGATCTGTTATGAGTCCTTCCCGCGCTGGCCTCCGGTTCCTTCCCAGAAGTTGCTTATTTTGGTTTTAGGCAGTTGGCTGCTTTCCTATGTTGTATGTTGTTTATCTCAGTCTCTTGCTCGCTGTCCTGTTTTCCACAGTTGCCAGCGCAGCGATACAGATTTCCGTTGGTGTAGGTCTAGGATAGGATCATTATTTTTTTTCCACCCTCCCCTCAACAACATACGAACTGTAGAGTGACGAGTGGTCTAAATCTAGCCGGTTCCTCGCATACTTTTCGAATAGGTTCGTTCATCAGACAAGTAGAAAGATCTCGGTGTCCTCTCGTCCTCTCTCCTTCTTCCCTCGATCCCTCTACGCGCGTCCTCTCTCTATCGGATCACGCACGGTACGCGAGACCTGCGTGTCTGGAGATATGCGGTTTGTATTGCTGTAGCGAAATGATGTGTCTACTATGTCTCTTACGGGACACTTTTAAATGTCTCCATTAGCTAGACTACAAAAGTGATTGATCTACACATTCTTAGTCTATTACTACAGCGTGTGTAGTCTCCACTAAATACATTGCGTTTACTAATAGGTGTGAGGTAGGCTTGGAGTTGATTCTAGGTATATGAAGTCAGGCACTCTTATCTCAAAGTCTAAGATAGTGTGCGTCGGTGAGTGCCGTGCACGTACACAAAAAATTATCCTCTGACATTCCCACTAGATAGATACAGAAGATAGGCAGGCTGTCTGTCCTGTGTGCCTTACTCTGAGACGCAGACAGCCTGTCCTATCTGTCCCGTGTGCCTTACTCTGAGGCACAGACAGCCTGTCCTATCTGTCCTGTGTGCCTTACTCTGAGGCACGGACAGTCTGTCCTATCTGTCCTGTGTGCCTTACTCTGAGGCATGGACAGCCTGTCCTATCTGTCCCGTGTGCCTTACTCTGAGGCATGGACAGCCTGTCCTATCTGTCCTGTGTGCCTTACTCTGAGACGCTGTAGGCTACAGCACAGATATATTCTATCCATATTCCATTATATTATCATTTTCTATTCTATCCTACAATATCCTATTATATCCTATCAAATTCTATTCTACTATATTCTATTATATGCTATTCTATCCTATTCTATTGTATCCTATCCTATCCTATCCTATCCTATCCTTTTCTATCCTATTCTATTCTATTCTATCCTATTCTATCCTATCCTATCCTATCCTATTCTATTCTACCCTATTCTATCCTATTCTATTCTATTCTATCCTATTCTGTCCTTTTCTATTCTACCCTATTCTATTCTATTCTATCCTATCCTGTCCTATTCTATTCTATCCTATTCTATTCTATCCTATCCTGTCCTATTCTATTCTATTCTATCCTGTCCCATTCTATTCTATCCTATTCTATTCTATTCTATTCTATCCTATCCTATCCTGTCCTATTCTATTCTATTCTATTCTATTCTATCCTATCCTGTCCTATTATATTCTATTCTATTCTATCCTATCCTATCCTATTCTATTCTACCCTATTCTATCCTATTATATTCTATTCTATTCTATCCTGTCCCATTCTATTCTATCCTATTCTATTCTATCCTATCTTATTATATGATGTATCCTTCTCAGTCCTCTCCCTTTACTATGAGCACTCCAATGCCCCTGCAGGGGGGTGCTTGTTATTTGACATTAGAAGGTGTTGATGAGGAGGTGAAGAAATATTTACAGGTGTTGTTGTTGTTCTTATTAACATATGTTTTATTAAACTAAGGGGTTCTACTAAGGAGTTCTACTAAGGGTGTTCTGCTAAAGGGTTCTACTAAGGGGGTTCTACTAAGGGTGTTCTGCTAAGGGGTTCGACTAAGGGGTTCTACTAAGGGGGTTCTACTAAGGGGTTCTACTAAGCTTTATGGAATTGTTTTAAAAAGGCCATAACAAGGATAATTTAGTTCTTGGATTTAGAATTTTAAGACCACTTGAAGTGAAAAAAAAAAAAACATCTTTGTCCTTACTGCTATTAGCCAATAGAAACACATTGATTAACAGAATCACTACAAGGAACAACAGATAGTCCCAGAAATATCAAATGGAAATGTGTTCTGAAATCTCTCTCCTATATCTGAGAGATTTGATCCCAAAATATTTTAGATTATTCAAAGTAGCCACCCTTTGTCTTGATGACAGCTTTACACACTCCTGCCGTTCTCTCATCCAGCTTCATGAGGAATTATTTTCCAACAGTCTTGAAGGAGTTCCCACATACTGTATGCTGAGCACTTGTTGGCTGCTTTTACTTCACTCTGCGGTCCAGCTCAACCCAAAATAATCTCAATTGGATGGAGGTCGAGTGATTGTGGCTGCCAGGTCATCTGATGCAGCACTCCATTATTCTCCTTGGTCAAATAGCCCTTACACAGCCTGGAGGTGTGTCTTGGGTCATTGTGCTGTTGAAAAACAAATGATAGTCCCACTAAGCCCAAACCAGATGGGGTGGTGTATCGCTGCAGAATGCTGTGGTAGCCATGCTGGTTAAGTGTGCCTTGAATTCTAAATAAATCACAGACAGTGTTCAGCAAAATACCCCCACAACATCACACCTCCTCCTCCATGCTTCACGGTGGGAACCACACACCATCACACCTCCTCCTCCATGCTTCACGGTGGGAACCACACATCATCACACCTCCTCCTCCACGCTTCACGGTGGGAACCACACACCATCACACCTCCTCCTCCACGCTTCACGGTGGGAACCACACACCATCACACCTCCTCCATGCTTCACGGTGGGAACCACACACCATCACACCTCCTCCTCCATGCTTCACGGTGGGAACCACACACCATCACACCTCCTCCACGCTTCACAGTGGGAACCACACACCATCACACCTCCTCCTCCACGCATCACGGTGGGAACCACACACCATCACACCTCCTCCTCCACGCTTCACGGTGGGAACCACACACCATCACACCTCCTCCACGCTTCACGGTGGGAACCACACACCATCACACCTCCTCCTCCATGCTTCACGGTGGGAACCACACACCATCACACCTCCTCCTCCATGCTTCACGGTGGGAACCACACATGCAGAGATCATCCATTAACCGACTCTGCGTCTCACAAAGACACGGCGGTAAGAACCAAAAATCTCAAATTTGCACTCATCAGACCAAAGGACAGATTTCCACTGGTCTAATGTCCATTGCTCATGTTTCTTGTACCAAGCAAGTCTCTTCTTCTTATTGGTGTCATTTAGTAGTGGTTTCTTTGCAGCTATTCAACCATGAAGGCCTGATTCATGCAGTCTCCTCTAAGCGACACACCTCGACAAAATCCGGTGAAATTGCAGGGTGCCAAATTCAAATGACAGAAATCGTAATATTAAACATTCATGAAAATACAAGTGTCATACATCATTTAAAAGCTTAACTTCTTGTTAATCCAGCCGCATTGTCAGATGTCAAAAAGGCTTTACGGTGAAAGCACACCATGCGATTATCCATGCGATTATCTGAGGACAGCGCCCCGCATACAAAAGCATTAAAAACATTTTCCAACCAAGCAGATGCATCGCGAAAGTCAGAAATAGCGATAAAATAAATCCCGTACCTCTGAAGATCTTCATCTGGTTGCAATCACAAGGGTCCCAGTTACATAACAAATGGTCATTTTGTTCGATAAAGTTCTTCTTTATATCCAAAACAAGTATGTTTATTTGGCGTGATTCATTCAATAATCCACCGGTTTCCCCTCGTTCAAAATGCATACAACATGAATCCCAAACGTTACCAATAAACTTGGTCCAAACATATCAAACAACGTTCCTAATCAATCCTCAGGTACCCTAATATGTAATTAAACGGTAAAATTTAAGACAGAAAATAGTATATTCAATACCGGAGATAAATAACCAAGTGCCCTCACCGGAGCGCGTCACAATCATTTTCCAACCAAGCAGATGCATCACGAAAGTCAGAACTAGCGATAAAATAAATTGCTTACCTTTGACAATATATTTACACAATAAATGGTCATTTTGTTCGATAAAGTCCCATTTATATCCCAAAAATTTCAGTTTATTTGGCACGTTTGATTCAGAAATACACCTGTTCCAACTCACCCAACATGACTACAAAGGGAATGTAAAAAGTTACCTGTAAACTTGGTCCAAACATTTCAAACAACGTTTCTAATCCAACCTCAGGTGCCCTAATATGTAAATAATCGATACAATTTAAGACGGAATAAACTTTTTTCAATACCGGAGAAAAACAATGAGGAGCGCACACTCATTCACACGCACGAAAAAGACGAGAGTCCTTGTGAGTGACACTTAGAAAGAATACGAATACAATCTGGGTCCTAATAATTAGGCTTTCCTAGAAAAGCATTGGAAAGTCCAATGACCTCAATAAAAATAGGATTGTCCTCGGGGTTTCGCCTGCTAAATCAGTTATGTTAAACTCACAGGCATTATTTTAACAGTTTTCGAAACTTTAGAGTGTTTTCTATCCAATACTACCATGCATATGCATATCCTAGCTTCTGGACCTGAGTAACAGGCAGTTTACCTTGGGCACCTCAGTCATCCAAACTTTCGAATACTGCCCCCTAGCCTTAAAAAGTTAAAACTTCTTAGGGCTAGGCGTCCCGCTACTGTCTCCTAGAGATTAATGTACTTTTGATTTATACTTTTTTCATACTGACAACGACAAGTTCGATGTCGGACGACAATAGAATGCTCATGATGTCACGGCGACAGCTGTCTACAAACATGTGGATAGACGTAGTATAAACCAACCTTTAGCCTTGAAATCTTTGGTTGTTTATTTCACTGCCATACTCACTCTGTTTAGCACATGGCCTCACTGTCACACCCTGATCTGTTTCATTTGTCTTTGCGATTGTCTCCACCCACTTCCAGGTATCACCCGTTTTCTCCATCATTCCCTGGGTATTTATTCCGGTGTTCCCTGTTTGTCTGTTGCCAGTTCGTCTTGTCAAGTCAACCAGCGTGTTTTTCCGTGCTCCTGCTTTTTCTGATCTCTCTTTTGCAAGTCCTCCTGGTTTTGACCCTTGCCTGCCTTGACTCTGAACCTGTCTGCCTGACCATAGAGCCTGCCTGCCACCCTTTACCTCCTTGTCTCTGAACCTGTCTACCTGACCATAGAGCCTGCCTGCCACCCTCTACCTCCTTGTCTCTGAACCTGTCTGCCTGACCATAGAGCCTGCCTGCCACCCTCTACCTCCTTGACTCTGAACCTGTCTGCCTGACCATAGAGCCTGCCTGCCACCCTCTACCTCCTTGACTCTGAACCTGTCTGCCTGACCATAGAGCCTGCCTGCCACCCTCTACCTCCTGGACTCTGATTGTTTTGCCTGTCACGACCATTCTCTTGCCTGCTCCTTGCATTATAATAAATATCAGAGACTGTAACCATCTGCCTCCGGTGTCTGCATCTGGGTCACGTCCCGCCGTTATAGTACGAACTGGCCATGACAGACCCAGCAGACTTTGACCAGGTCCACCACACTGTCACCCTGCAGGGAGCAATTGGGAGGAGTTACTACAGGACCTTCCCTGACGGAACGCCGCCACCAAGGGTTCAAGGCTATTATGGAGCAAATCAGCTCATAGGCAGCCTGTCACCTTTGAGAACCCCCAACCACCCAGTAAACTTTTTACTACTAGTGGTGGGTGTGTACAGTCTATCCCGGTTCCCGAGAACTCCGCTTACCTCCTCCGGGGCGATACTCTGGGGATCCTGGAACCAGCCAGAGTCTTTCTCAGTGCTCCCTCATTTTTACCTACTTTGGGACTGGGGGGTATTGAGTAGCTTGGATGAATAAATTGCCCAGAGTAAACTGCCTGCTACTCAGGACCAAAAGCTAGAATATGGATATAATTGGTAGATTTGGATAGAAAACACTCTGAAGTTTCTTAAAACTTCTTGAGTGTAGGGGGCATGATTTTCGTTTTTGGCTAAAAAATCTACCCATTTGAAACTGTCTATGTCTCAGGCCCAGAAACTAGAATATGCATAGATTAGGATAGAAAACACTCTAAAGTTTCCAAAACTGTCAAAATATTGTCTGTGAGTATAACAGAACTTATATTGCAGGCAAAAACATGAGGAAAATCAAACCAGGAAAGTGGCTTCTATTTTGAAAGCTCCATGTTCTATAGCCTGCCTTCGCTCCATTTAAAGGGATATCAACCAGATTACTTTTCCTATCGCTTCCTCAAGGTGTCAACAGTCTTTAGACATAGTTTCAGGCTTTTATTTAGAAAAATTAGCGAAAAAGATAACATTGCGTCAGTGGATAGCTGGGTGTTCGAGTTTTGCGCAACAGAGTTGGGCAGCCATTGTCTCTCCCTCTCCTATTGAAAAAGCGACAGTCCCGGTTGATATATTATCGATTATATATTTTAAAAACATTGATTGATTATAAAAAATCTTTGACATGTTTCTACGAACTTTACGGAAAATATTTGGAATTTTCGTCTGCGATGTCGTGACCGCTCGAGCCTGTGGATTTCTGAACATAACGCGCCAAAATAAATGGAGGTATTTTGGATATAAAAATAATCTTTATGGAACAAAAGGAACATGTATTGTGTAACTGGGAGTCTCGTGAGTGAAAACATCTGAAGATCATCAAAGGTAAGCGATTTAATCTATTGCTTATCTGACTTTCGTGACAAATCTACTTGGCTGCTTGGTGTTTGTAATATTTTGTCTACTGAGAGAGATGTTCTTACATAAACGCTTGTTATGCTTTCGCCGAAAAGCTGTATTGAAATCTGACACGCCAGGTGGATTAACAACAAGCTAAACTGTGTTTTGCTATATTGCACTTGTGATTTCTTGAAAATTAAATATGTTTAGTAATTTAATTTGAATTTGAATTCAGCGGGTGTTGATGAAAATAATCCCGCTAACGGGATGGGTGTGTCAAGAAGTTAAACTGTTTGACTGATGTCTGTGAGTATATCAGAACTCATATGGCAGGCAAAAACCTGAGAAAAACATCCAACCAGGAAGTGGGAAATCTAAGCTTTGTAGTTTTTCAAGTCATTGCCTATCCAATATACAGTGTATATGGGGTCATATTGCACTTCCTACGGCTTCCACTAGATGTCAACAGTCTTTAGAACCTTATTTAAGGCTTCTACTATGAAGGGGGAGCGAATAAGAGCTGTTTGAACCAGGTGTCTGGCAGAATGCCATGAGCTAAATCACTCGAGAGGCCGTGAGAGCGAGCTCCATTCCTTGTCATTTCTAAAGACAAAGGAATTGTTAGGTTGGATTATTATTGAAGATTTATGATAAAAACATCCTAAAGATTGATTATATACTTCGGTTCTACCAACTGTAATGGAACAGTTTTGACTTTTCGTCTGAACTAAGTGCCTGCGCCTTGTGAATTTCGATTTGTGAACTAAACGCGCAAACAAAAAGGAGGTATTGGGACATAAATATTGAATAATACAAACATTTATTGTGGAACTAGGATTCCTGGGAGTGCCATCTGGTGAAGATCATCAAAGGTTAGTGATGAATTTGAATGCTATTTCTGTCTTTTGTGACACCTCTCCTTCTTTGGAAAATGACTCTATGGTTTTCTGTGGCTAGGCGCTGACCTAACATAAATGAAAGGTGTGCTTTCGCCGTAAAGCCTTTTTAAAATCAGACACTGTGGTTGGATTAAGAAGCAGTTTATCTTTAAAATGGTGTATAATACTTGTATGTTTGAGGAATTTTAATTATGGGATTTCTATTGTTTTGAATTTGGAGCCCATTTTCATTGGCTGTTGTCATATCGATCGATCGCTGTTGGCGAGGTTAGCGTCCCACATATCCCAGAGAAGTTTTTAAGCTTCAGCCATCTTTGTTCCCTTCAGATTGGTTGAAGATACCGTATATTACTACGCTACTGACGGGAAAGGCACTCTCCTGGCTAGGGCAGTTTGGGAGCAACAATCCACTATTTGTTGTGATCTGTAAGACTTTGCGGCGGAGGTGAGGAAGTTTTAACCTCTTTAGGAGGGACGCTAGCGGACAACATCCAGTGAGGTTGCAGAGCGCTAAATTCAATTACAGAAATGCTCATTATAAAAATTCAGAAAACAAAACATACATAGGTTTAAAGATTAACTTCTTGTTAAACCAACCACAGTGTTATATTTATAAAATGCTTTTCGGCGAAAGCATACCTAGCCGAGAACATACCTAGCCCAGAACATAGCCCAGTTGACAAATTATTACAAACAGTAACCAGCCAAGCAAGAAGCGTTACAAAACTCAGAAATAGAGATACAATTAATCCCTTACCTTTGATGATCTTCATATGGTGGCAATCAGAAGACATTCATTTACTCAATAAATCTTCCTTTTGTTCGATGAAGTCTCTTTATATCCAAAAACCTCTGTTTTGTTCGTGCGTTTTCTTCAGTAATCCACAGGCTCAAACTCAGTCAAAACAATCAGACAAAAAATCAAAATTGTATCCGTAAAGTTCATAGAAACATGTCAAACGATGTTCATATTCAATCCTCAGGTTGTTTTTTAGCCTAAATGATCTATAATATTTCAACCGGACAATAACGTCGTCAATAAAATAAAAGGTAAACAAGAAATGCACATGCGCCTGAAAAAACTCTGCGTCACGTTAGGGTCCACTCGTTCAGACTGGTCTTACTCCCTCATTTATAAGAATACAAGCCTGACACGATATCTAAAGACTGTTGACATCCAGTGGAAGGCATAGGAACTGCAAATGGAGTCCTAAGTCAATGGATACTGTGATGGCATTGAATAGAAAACACAAAACCCAAAAAATAACTACTTCCTGAATGGATTTTTCTCAGGTTTTCGCCTGCTAAATCAGTTCTGTTATACTCACAGACACTATTTTAACAGTTTTAAAACGGAGTGTTTTCTATCCAAATCCATATCATATCTTCTGGGTCCGAGTAGCAGGCCGTTAAATTTGGACATGCTTTTCATCCAAAATTCAGAATGCTGCCCCCTACCCTAGAGAGGTTAAGATTCTCTGGTATTCAGGAGAGAAGCGGCCCGAAAACAGCTTGAATTACTTCAAGACTCCCGTAGTGTAACAGACTATGCTGTTGAGTTTTGCACGTTGGTTGCTGAGAGTGCCTGGAATCCAGATACCCTATACAATATCTCTGGAGTTACCAGTGGACCTTGATTCCCTCATTGCCCTCACCAACACTATTAGGATTGTTTTGGGCTTTTATTAGCTCCAGAAGCACAACCCCGATATTGACTGGACCACGGGTTCAATCCTGGGTCTGCCATTCACATTGCCTGAAGGCGGCACAGCGGCGCAGCCTTCCCCAGAACGTCTGTCTCCAGGGTTGAGTAAGGCTTCGGACCTCTCTACCATGAACCTCCTGGAGGTTTTCAGCAAGGCTCGTGCTAACTCCCTTCCTCCACATCGACCTTACGATTGTGCTATTAACCTCCTCCCGGGCACCACACCACCTCGAGACCAGTTCTATTCCCTGACCAAGACATTATGATCAAAGATCAGTACCCCCTACCACTCCTCTAATCAGCTTTCAAACTTCTCCAAGGGGCTACCATCTTTCCAAACTGGACCTTCGGAATTCCTTTCCCCTTGTGCGGAGACGTGAAGGAAACGAGTGGAAGACGGCTTTCAACACTGCCAGTGGACACTATGAGTACCTAGTCATGCCGTTTGGAACCAACGTGCACTCTGTCTTCCAGACCCTGGTCAGCTCTGAGACATGTTGAATCATTTTGTTTTTGTATACCTCGACGACATCCTGGCTTTCTCTCTTTCTGCCCAGGAACACATTCTCCTTGTTTGACGGGTCCCTCAGCGCCTCCTGGAAAATCAGTTATTTGTAAAAGCTGAGAAGTGCGAGATCCACTATCTCCTTTCTGAGATACATTATTGCTGAAGGGAATGTTCAGGGGGATTCGAAAAAGGTGGGAGCGGTGTTGGATTGGCCCACTGTTCCCCAGTACGTCGTCAGTGTAAATAAGAATTTGTTCTTAACTAAATTGCCAGGTTAAATATGTGTATATATATTTTAAAGCCAAACTCATGCTTGTTGACAATGCACATCATAATGAAGCTGCCAGGACTGTTGCTTGGGTGCAACTGTTTGTTTCATTACGTTAATTACAGACAAAACAACAACAGAAGCAGCCACCGCTCCATGCCGCTGACTAGACATGACACACACACACTAACAAGATACCACAGTGTGTGTGTGTGTTTATGTGTGCATGTCTCTGTGTGTGTGTGTGCATGTCTGTCTGTGTGTGTGTGTGTGTGTGTGTGTGTATGTCTGTGTGTGTGTGTGTGTGTGTGTGTGTGTGTGTGTGTGTGTGTGTGTGTGTGTGTGTGTGTGTGTGTGTGTGTGTGTGTTTGTGTGTGTGTGTGTGTGTGTGTGTGCCTGTGTGTGTGTGTTTGTGTGTGTGTGTGTGTGTGTGTGTGTGTGTGTGTGTCTATTAAGTTTCCAACACACTAATTTCGAGCCCTGAGGAGGAGCAGGGGCTTCTGAGCCTCACACACACACACACACACACACACACACACACACACACACACACACACACACACACACACACACACACACACACACACACACACACACACACACACACACACACACACACACACACACACACTCACACACACACACACACACACACTTAGTGTGTCTAAACAGACCAGCTATAATCAAAACAAGCCATCCATCACATATTCAGACACATTCCAGGCGGTATCCATCAGTCCACCATCACCCAGGCCCCGCTCAGACGGACACAAACAACTGGAAATATGTTGAAAAGTACCGTTCGGAACATTCAACAAGTTTCCTATGTTCAAGGACTCAAAGATCGGAGGGTCTGTTTTCCGGGCCTCTGGCAGTCTCTATGGGGGTGCCACAGGGTTCAATTCTTGGACTGACTCTTTTCTCTGTATACATCAATGATGTCGCTCTTGCTGCTGGTGAGTCTCTGATCCACCTCCACGCAGACGACACCATTCTGTATACTTCTGGCCCTTCTTTGTGTTAACTAACCTCCAGATGAGCTTCAATGCCATACAACTCTCCTTCCATGGCCTCCAACTGCTCTTAAATACAAGTAAAACTAAATGCATGCTCTTCAACCGATCGCTACCTGCACCTACCCACCCGCCCAATTTTTCAGTTTTTGATTTGTTAAAAAAGTTTGAAATATCCAATAAATGTCGTTCCACTTCATGATTGTGTCCCACTTGTTGTTGATTCTTCACAATATAATACAGTTTTATATCTTTATGTTTGAAGCCTGAAATGTGGCAAAAGGTTGCAAAGTTCAAGGGGGCCGAATACTTTCGCAAGGCACTGTACCTAGGTGTCTGGTTAGACTGTAAACTCTCCTTCCAGACTCACATCAAACATCTCCAATCCAAATTTAAAACTAGAATTGGCTTCCTATTTCGCAACAAAGCATCCTTCACTCATGCTGCCAAACATACCCTTGTAAAACTGACCATCCTACCAATCCTCGACTTCGGCGATGTAATTTACAAAATAGCCTCCAACACTCCACTCAATAAATTGGATGCAGTCTGTCACAGTGCCATCCGTTTGGTCACCAAAGCCCCATATACTACCCACCACTGCGACCTGTACGCTCTCGTTGGCTGGCCCTCGCTTCATACTCGTCGCCAAACCCACTGGCTCCAGGTCATCTACAAGACCCTGCTAGGTAAAGTCTCCCTTATCTCAGCTCGCTGGTCATCATAGCAGCAGCAATCTACCATTCCAGTGTTTTACTTGCTATATTGTATTTACTTCGCCACCATGGCCTTTTTTTGCCTTTACCTCCCTTATCTCACCTCATTTGCTCACATTGTATATAGACTTATTTTTCTACTGTATTATTGACTGTATGTTTGTTTTACTCCATGTGTAACTCTGTGTTGTTGTATGTGTCGAACTGCTTTGCTTTATCTTGGCCAGGTCGCAATTGTAAATGAAAACTTGTTCTCAACTAGCCTACCTGGTTAAATAAAGGTGTTCTCAACTAGCCTACCTGGTTAAATAAAGGTGTTCTCAACTGGCCTACCTGGTTAAATAAAGGTGTTCTCAACTAGCCTACCTGGTTAAATAAAGGTGTTCTCAACTGGCCTACCTGGTTAAATAAAGGTGTTCTCAACTAGCCTACCTGGTTAAATAAAGGTGTTCTCAACTAGCCTACCTGGTTAAATAAAGGTGTTCTCAACTAGCCTACCTGGTTAAATAAAGGTGTTCTCAACTGGCCTACCTGGTTAAATAAAGGTGTTCTCAACTAGCCTACCTGGTTAAATAAAGGTGTTCTCAACTAGCCTACCTGTTTAAATTAAGGTGTTCTCAACTAGCCTACCTGGTTAAATAAAGGTGTTCTCAACTAGCCTACCTGGTTAAATAAAGGTGTTCTCAACTGGCCTCCCTGGTTAAATAAAGGTGTTCTCAACTAGCCTACCTGGTTAAATAAAGGTGTTCTCAACTAGCCTACCTGGTTAAATAAAGGTGTTCTCAACTAGCCTACCTGGTTAAATAAAGGTGTTCTCAACTAGCCTACCTGGTTAAATAAAGGTGTTCTCAACTAGCCTACCTGGTTAAATAAAGGTGTTCTCAACTAGCCTACCTGGTTAAATAAAGGTGTTCTCAACTGGCCTACCTGGTTAAATAAAGGTGTTCTCAACTAGCCTACCTGGTTAAATAAAGGTGTTCTCAACTGGCCTACCTGGTTAAATAAAGGTGTTCTCAACTAGCCTACCTGGTTAAATAAAGGTGTTCTCAACTAGCCTACCTGGTTAAATAAAGGTGTTCTCAACTGGCCTACCTGGTTAAATAAAGGTGTTCTCAACTAGCCTACCTGGTTAAATAAAGGTGTTCTCAACTGGCCTACCTGGTTAAATAAAGGTGAACAAAAAAGAAAAAAGAGAGCAGTAGAAATGCTGACAAAAATGTTGTACACTCTCCCTCACTCTCCCTCACTCTCCCTCACTCTCCCTCACTCCCATAGACTTTAATGCTGCTATGTTGAGCCCAGAAGGTCTTTACGGTTTAAATCTAGATGGTGAGAAATAAAAATCACACATATTGGCAAATAAATAATTGTGTTTACCTTGCCTGTCTCCCCCTTTCTACTCCTCTCTCCCCCTGTCTCTCCCTCTCGCCTCCTCTTTCCCCCTCTCTCCTCCTCTCTCCTTCAGGGGGAGAGACACGGGGAGAGAGGAGTAGAGGGGGGCAAAGAGGAGGCTCTCCCTCTTGCCTCCTCGTTCCCCCTCTCTCCTTTTCTCTCCCCCTCTCTCTCCCCTTCTCTCCTCCTCTCCATCTCCTTTCTCTATCCTCTGACTACCCCTCTCTCCCCCTCTCCCTTGACGAGGGATCCATCTCTCCAACATAACCACTGGCCTTGTCCTCCTCCATCCTCTTCTCCTACTCATCCCCCTTTTCGCAGGCCTCGTCCTCCACCACATATCTCCATCCTCTCCTCTTCTTTCCATCACTACCCCTTCCACTGAAAACAGGCCCAGAGCCTCTACTTCAGGCAAACTTTTCACTATGAGCCCTGGCCACCCACCCACCCACACACACAAACACACACACACACACACACACACACACGCACACACACACACACACACACACACACACACACACACACACACACACACACACACTCACACACAGAGTCTTAGTGTGTCTAAACAGACCAGCTATAATCAAAACAAGCCATCCATCACATATTCAGACACATTCCAGGCGGTAACCATCAGTCCACCATCACCCAGGCCCCGCTGAGACTGACACAAACAACTGGAAATACGTTGAAAAGTACCGTTCGGAAAATTCAACAAAGGTTAACAGTTAACCGTTGCCCCTAGTGACGTTTTTTCAAGGCACCGTCCCGACACCCAATTTTGAAATGAATCCCTGAACGACCTGGCTGCCACACCGCAGAATATGCATCTCTATCTCTGCCTGAAAGCAGAAACAGCTAACACAAACATCATGGCAGAAGACCTACAGCAGAGATGGAACGAGGAACATCTAAGGTATTGTTTTTATAAACACTGGAATATACAGTGCCAGACAGGAAGCACGTATCTGGGTACCAAAGCCTTTCTGAGTCACCATCCCTACGGTGGAGAATTGCGGTGGGTGTTTTTCAGCGGAAGGGAGACTAGTCGGGATCGAGGGTAAGATGAACAAAGTGCAGAGAGTTACGCCTCTAGGAAGAGGGAACACAACATCCTGCTATAACTCTACCCCACGTGGCGTGGAAGAGGTATGGGACTGTAGGTGTGGGTAAGGATGACAAAAGGCAGAGGATTGACCCTTTAATAGGAATTGATTTATTTCTTCACACTGTAATATGGGGAAAAGGGGCTGAACGGAACCAAAGCAAAGAAAGTAAATCTCAAAGCCCCCCTCTCCTATCTTACCTTCCTACCCACCACTTACCTAACCTAACCTCTCCTATCTTACCTTCCTACCCACTACTTACCTAACCTCTCCTACCTTACCTTCCTACCCACCACTTACCTAACCTAACCTCTCCTATCTTACCTTCCTACCCACTACTTACCTAACCTCTCCTACCTTACCTTCCTACCCACTACTTACCTAACCTAACCTCTCCTATCTTACCTTCCTACCCACTACTTACCTAACCTAACCTACCTTACCTTCCTACCAACTACTTACCTAACCTAACCTCTCCTACCTTACCTTCCTACCAACTACTTACCTAACCTAACCTCTCCTATCTTACCTTCCTACCCACTACTTACCTAACCTACCCTCTCCTATCTTACCTGCCTACCCACTACTTACCTAACCTACCCTCTCCTACCTAACCTACCCTCTCCTAACTTACCTGCCTACCCACTACTTACCTAACCTCTCCTACCTTACCTTCCTACCCACTACTTACCTAACCTAACCTCTCCTATCTTAATTTCCTACCCACTACTTACCTAACCTCTGCTATCTTACCTTCCTACCCACTACTTACCTAACCTACCCTCTCCTATCTTACCTGCCTACCCACTACTTACCTAACCTACCCTCTCCTACCTAACCTACCCTCTCCTAACTTACCTGCCTACCCACTACTTACCTAACCTCTCCTACCTTACCTTCCTACCCACTACTTACCTAACCTACCCTCTCCTATCTTACCTTCCTACCCACTACTTACCTAACCTACCCTCTCCTATCTTACCTTCCTACCCACTACTTACCTAACCTCTCCTATCTTAACTTCCTACCCACTACTTACCTAACCTACCCTCTCCTACCTTACCTTCCTACCCACTACTTACCTAACCTCTCCTATCTTAACTTCCTACCCACTACTTACCTAACCTACCCTCTCCTATCTTACCTTCCTACCCACTACTTACCTAACCTACCCTCTCCTATCTTACCTTCCTACCCACTACTTACCTAACCTCTCCTATCTTACCTTCCTACCCACTACTTACCTAACCTCTCCTACCTTACCTTCCTACCAACTACTTACCTAACCTCTCCTACCTTACCTTCCTACCCACTACTTACCCAACCTCTCCTATCTTACCTTCCTACCCACTACTTACCTAACCTCTCCTACCTTACCTTCCTACCCACCACTTATCTAACCTAACCTCTCCTATCTTACCTTCCTACCCACTACTTACCTAACCTCTCCTATCTTACCTTCCTACCCACCACTTACCTAACCTAACCTCTCCTATCTTACCTTCCTACCCACCACTTACCTAACCTAACCTCTCCTATCTTACCTTCCTACCCACTACTTACCTAACCTCTCCTACCTTACCTTCCTACCCACTACTTACCTAACCTACCCTCTCCTATCTTACCTTCCTGCCCACTACTTACCTAACCTACCCTCTCCTATCTTACCTTCCTACCCACTACTTACCTAACCTCTCCTACCTTACCTTCCTACCCACTACTTACCTAACCTCCCCTACCTTACCTTCCTACCCACTACTTACCTAACCTCTCCTATCTTACCTTCCTACCAACTACTTACCTAACCTCTCCTACCTTACCTTCCTACCCACTACTTACCTAACCTCTCCTATCTTACCTGCCTACCCACTACTTACCTAACCTCTCCTACCTTACCTTCCTACCAACTACTTACCTAACCTCTCTTACCTTACCTTCCTACCCACTACTTACCTAACCTACCCTCTCCTATCTTACCTGCCTACCCACTACTTACCTAACCTCTCCTACCTTACCTTCCTACCAACGACTTACCTAACCTCTCCTACCTTACCTTTCTACCCACTACTTACCTAACCTACCCTCTCCTATCTTACCTGCCTACCCACTACTTACCTAACCTCTCCTACCTTTCCTTCTTACCAACTACTTACCTAACCTCTCCTACCTTACCTGCCTACCCACTACTTACCTAACCTCTCCTACCTTACCTTCCTACCCACTACTTACCTAACCTCTCCTACCTTACCTTCCTACCAACTACTTACCTAACCTCTCCTACCTTTCCTTCCTACCAACTACTTACCTAACCTCTCCTATCTTACCTGCCTACCCACTACTTACCTAACCTCTCCTACCTTACCTTCCTACCAACTACTTACCTAACCTCTCCTACCTTACCTTCCTACCCACTACTTACCTAACCTACCCTCTCCTATCTTACCTGCCTACCCACTACTTACCTAACCTCTCCTACCTTACCTTCCTACCAACTACTTACCTAACCTCTCCTACCTTACCTGCCTACCCACTACTTACCTAACCTACCCTCTCCTATCTTACCTGCCTACCCACTACTTACCTAACCTCTCCTACCTTTCCTTCCTACCAACTACTTACCTAACCTCTCCTACCTTACCTGCCTACCCACTACTTACCTAACCTCTCCTACCTTACCTTCCTACCCACTACTTACCTAACCTCTCCTACTTTACCTTCCTACCCTCTACTTACCTAACCTACCCTCTCCTATCTTACCTTCCTACCCACTACTTACCTAACCTCTCCTACCTTACCTTCCTACCAACTACTTACCTAACCTCTCCTACCTTACCTGCCTACCCACCACCTATCTATCTTAGCACCACCTGGTGCGCTAACTAAAATACAAGTTCCGCCCAGGTCTTACCTACTGTTTCGCAGATATGGGAGTTTATCAATATTTGATTTGTTTTAAAATTATTTTGTTGGCCTGTGCAATTTGAGGGAAATATGTGTCTCTAATATGGTCGTATATTTGGCAGGAGGTTAGGAAGTGCAGCTCAGTTTTCACTTCATTATGTTGTTGGCAGTATGCACATAGGCAGACCTGGCTCTCAAGAGAAGACAGGTTATGACAGCCTCTCTCCATAGCAAGGCTATTCTCACTGAGTTTGTACATAGTTAAAGCTTTCCTTATTTTTGGGTCAGTCACAGTGGTCAGGTATTGTGGGGCGACAGGTATCCTAGTGGTCAGAGCGTTGGGCCAGTAACCGGTATATTGCTAGATCAAATCTCTGAGCTGACAAGGTAAAAATCTGTCATTCTGCTCTTTGAAAAAAGGCAGTTAACCCACTGTTTCCAGGCCGTCATTGTAAATTAGAATTTGTTTTTAACTGACTTGCCTAGTTAAATAAAGGTAAAATAAAATAAAATCTGCTGAGGGGACTCTTCTCTGTAGTTAAATCTCACTCTCTCTCTCCCTCTCTCTCTCTCTCTCTCTCTCTCCCTCTCTCTCTCTCTCTCTCTCTCTCTCTCTCTCTCTCTCTCTCTCTCCCTCTCTCTCTCTCTCTCTCTCTCTCTCTCTCCCTCTCTCTCTCCCTCTCTGTCTCTCTCTCTCTCTCTCTCTCTCTCTCTCTCTGTCTCTCTCTCTCTCTCTCTCTCTCTCCCCCCCCCCTCTCTCTCTCCCCCCTCTCTCTCTCTCCCTCTCTGTCTCTCTGTCTCTCTCTCTCTCTCTCTCTCTCTCTCTCTCTCTCTCTCTCTGTCTCTCTCTCTGTCTCTCTCTCTCTCCCCCCCCCTCTCTCTCTCTATCTCTCTCTCTCGGCAGACTAGGTTCCATTAGGTAATGTCAACACATCCCTGCTGCCCGCTGTCTGCTCCCTGAGACATGGTGTTGACTTAAAGAGCAGATAAGTGGCTAAGGGAGACCAGGTAGAGGGGAGAGGGAGGAGGAGGAAGTGGGATGGAGATGACCCTGTCTGTGACAGAGAAGCCAAGGCATTTCTCATAACTTTAGTTATTAATACTCAAGCTCTTCAGATTTCAAATTCCTCTTCAGATTTCCAAACACTCTCTCCCTTTGTCAAGCTCTCCTCTCGTCTCTCCGTCTCATCCATCCATCTCCCCCGCCCTCTCTCCCCCCCTCTCTCTCCCCCCCTCTCTCCCCCCCTCTCTCTCTCCCCCCTCTCTCTCTCCCCCCTCTCACCCCCCCTCTCTCTCTCCCCCCCTCTCTCTCCCCCCCTCGCTATCTCTCTCTCCCTCTCTCTCTCTCTCTCTCTCTCTCTCTCTCTCTCTCTCTCTCTCTCTCCCCCCCCCTCTCTCTCTCTCTCCCCCCCCCTCTCTCTCTCTCTCTCCCCCCCCCCCCCCCTCTCTCTCTCTCTCTCTCTCTCTTCCCCTCTCTCTCTCTCCCCCTCCTCTCTCTCTCTCTCACAGGAAAACAGGTATTCTGTGACTGAGGTGTGAGGGTTAGCTTGCTGTGTGAAAGCTAAATGAGATCGGTCTGGAGTGTGCTCAGACATCTCCTGTCCCCTATCTTCTTCACACACACACACACGCACACACACACACACACGCACACACACACACACACATTCTGGTATAGCTAACCTTCCGGGGAAACACAATTCAGTCCCATTCAAAATCCTATTTCCCGAAACCTAACCTTAACCCTATCAATAAAACTCATTCTGACCTTAACCCTATCAATAAAACTCATTCTAACCTTAACTCGATCAATACAACTCATTCTAATCTTAACCCTATCAATAAAACTCATTCTAATCTTAAGCCGATCAATAAAACTCATTCTAATCTTAACCCTATCAATAAAACTCATTCTAATCTTAACCCGATCAATAAAACTCATTCTAATCTTAACTATTTCAATAAAACTCATTCTAAACTTAACCCTATCAATAAAACTCATGCAAACCTTAACCCTAAACCCCCTAGAAATAGCATTTGATTGTGTGGGGACTAACAACATGTCCCCAGTTGGTGACATTTAGTTTGTTTAGTATTATGGTGGGGACTTCTGGTATAGTTAAACACGTCCACACGCAAACATAAGCACACACAGAGGAAAACAGATTTAAACACAGATACAATCAAACCAGTAGACTGTCTCTGACATAACTCTGTCAGAGAGAAACCATTAGACTGTCTCTGATATAACTCTGTCAGAGAGAAACCATTAGACTGTCTCTGATATAACTCTGTCAGAGAGAAACCATTAGACTGTCTCTGATATAACTCTGTCAGAGAGAAACCATTAGACTGTCTCTGATATAACTCTGTCAGAGAGAAACCATTAGACTGTCTCTGATATAACTCTGTCAGAGAGAAACCATTAGACTGTCTCTGATATAACTCTGTCAGAGAGAAACCATTAGACTGTCTCTGATATAACTCTGTCAGAGAGAAACCATTAGACTGTCTCTGATATAACTCTGTCAGAGAGAAACCATTAGACTGTCTCTGATATAACTCTGTCAGAGAGAAACCATTAGACTGTCTCTGATATAACTCTGTCAGAGGGGAACCATTAGACTGTCTCTGATATAACTCTGTCAGAGAGAAACCATTAGACTGTCTCTGATATAACTCTGTCAGAGAGAAACCATTAGACTGTCTCTGATATAACTCTGTCAGAGAGAAACCATTAGACTGTCTCTGATATAACTCTGTCAGAGAGAAACCATTAGACTGTCTCTGATATAACTCTGTCAGAGAGAAACCATTAGACTGTCTCTGATATAACTCTGTCAGAGAGAAACCATTAGACTGTCTCTGATATAACTCTGTCAGAGAGAAACCATTAGACTGTCTCTGATATAACTCTGTCAGAGAGAAACCATTAGACTGTCTCTGATATAACTCTGTCAGAGAGAAACCATTAGACTGTCTCTGATATAACTCTGTCAGATGGGAACCATTAGACTGTCTCTGATATAACTCTGTCAGAGAGAAACCATTAGACTGTCTCTGATATAACTCTGTCAGAGAGAAACCATTAGACTGTCTCTGATATAACTCTGTCAGAGAGAAACCATTAGACTGTCTCTGATATAACTCTGTCAGAGAGAAACCATTAGACTGTCTCTGATATAAATCTGTCAGAGAGAAACCATTAGACTGTCTCTGACATAACTCTGTCAGAGAGAAACCATTAGACTGTCTCTGATATAACTATGTCAGAGAGAAACCATTAGACTGTCTCTGATATAACTCTGTCAGAGGGGAACCATTAGACTGTCTCTGATATAACTCTGTCAGAGAGAAACCATTAGACTGTCTCTGATATAACTCTGTCAGAGAGAAACCATTAGACTGTCTCTGATATAACTCTGTCAGAGAGAAACCATTAGACTGTCTCTGATATAACTCTGTCAGAGAGAAACCACTAGACTGTCTCTGACATAACTCTGTCAGAGAGAAACCATTAGACTGTCTCTGATATAACTCTGTCAGAGAATAACCATTAGACTGTCTCTGATATAACTCTGTCAGAGAGAAACCATTAGACTGTCTCTGATATAACTCTGTCAGAGAGAAACCATTAGACTGTCTCTGATATAACTCTGTCAGAGGGGAACCATTAGACTGTCTCTGATATAACTCTGTCAGAGAGAAACCATTAGACTGTCTCTGATATAACTCTGTCAGAGAGAAACCATTAGACTGTCTCTGTTATAACTCTGTCAGAGAGAAACCAGTAGACTGTCTCTGATATAACTCTGTCAGAGAGAAACCATTAGACTGTCTCTGATATAACTCTGTCAGAGAGAAACCAGTAGACTGTCTCTGATATAACTCTGTCAGAGAGAAACCATTAGACTGTCTCTGATATAACTCTGTCAGAGGGGAACCATTAGACTGTCTCTGATATAACTCTGTCAGAGAGAAACCATTAGACTGTCTCTGATATAACTCTGTCAGAGAGAAACCAGTAGACTGTCTCTGATATAACTCTGTCAGAGAGAAACCAGTAGACTGTCTCTGATATAACTCTGTCAGAGAGAAACCATTAGACTGTCCCTGATATAACTCTGTCAGAGAGAAACCATTAGACTGTCCCTGTTATAACTCTGTCAGAGAGAAACCATTAGACTGTGTCTGTTATAACTCTGTCAGAGAGAAACCATTAGACTGTCTCTGATATAAGTCTGTCAGAGGGAAACCATTAGACTGTCTCTGATATAACTCTGTCAGAGAGAAACCATTAGACTGTCTCTGATATAACTCTGTCAGAGAGAAACCATTAGACTGTCTCTGATATAACTCTGTCAGAGGGGAAACATTAGACTGTCTCTGTTATAACTCTGTCAGAGAGAAACCATTAGACTGTCTCTGATATAACTCTGTCAGAGGGGAACCATTAGACTGTCTCTGTTATAACTCTGTCAGAGAGAAACCAGTAGACTGTCTCTGATATAACTCTGTCAGAGAGAAACCATTAGACTGTCTCTGATATAACTCTGTCAGAGAGAAACCATTAGACTGTCTCTGATATAACTCTGTCAGAGGGGAACCATTAGACTGTCTCTGTTATAACTCTGTCAGAGAGAAACCATTAGACTGTCTCTGATATAACTCTGTCAGAGAGAAACCAGTAGACTGTCTCTGATATAACTCTGTCAGAGAGAAACCATTAGACTGTCTCTGATATAACTCTGTCAGAGGGGAACCATTAGACTGTCTCTGATATAACTCTGTCAGAGAGAAACCATTAGACTGTCTCTGATATAACTCTGTCAGAGAGAAACCATTAGACTGTCTCTGATATAAATCTGTCAGAGAGAAACCAGTAGACTGTCTCTGATATAACTCTGTCAGAGAGAAACCATTAGACTGTCTCTGATATAACTCTGTCAGAGAGAAACCATTAGACTGTCTCTGATATAACTCTGTCAGAGAGAAACCATTGTCTCTGATATAACTCTGTCAGAGAGAAACCATTGTCTCTGATATAACTCTGTCAGAGGGAAACCGTAAAAACCCTCTCCTCCCTCTCAGATGTTCCTTGTCTCATGTTCCTTGTCTCATGTTCTCTCTCCTCCCTCTCATGTTCCCTTTCTCATGTTCCCTCTGTCATATTCCCAGTCTCATGTTCCTTGTCTCATGTTCCCTCCCCTCACTCTCATGTTCCCTCTCCTCCCTCTCATGTTCCCTTTCTCATGTTCCCTCTCTCATATTCCCAGTCTCATGTTCCCTCTTCTCCCTCTCATGTTCCTTGTCTCATGTTCCCTCCCCTCCCTCTCATGTTCCCTCTCCTCCCTCTCATGTTCCCTTTCTCATGTTCCCTCTCTCATATTCCCTGTCTCATGTTCCCTCTCTCATGTTCCGTGTCTCATGTTCCCTCTCCTCCCTCTCATGTTCCCTCTCCTCCCTCTCATGTTCCTTGTCTCATGTTCCTTGTCTCATGTTCCCTCTCCTCCCTCTCTCATGTTCCATCTCCTCCCTCTCATGTTCCCTCTCTCATGTTCCATGTCTCATGTTCCCTCTCCTCCCTCTCATGTTCCCTCTCCTCCCTCTCATGTTCCCTCTCCTCCCTCTCATGTTCCTTGTCTCATGTTCCTTGTCTCATGTTCCCTCTCCTCCCTCTCTCATGTTCCATCTCCTCCCTCTCATGTTCCCTCTCCTCCCTCTCATGTTCCTTGTCTCATGTTCCTTGTCTCATGTTCCCTCTCCTCCCTCTCTCATGTTCCCTCTCCTCCCTCTCATGTTCCCTCTCCTCCCTCTCATGTTCCCTCTCCTCCCTCTCATGTTCCCTGTCTCATGTTCCTTCTCCTCCCTCTCATGTTCCATCTCCTCCCTCTCATGTTCCTTGTCTCATGTTCCCTGTCTCATGTTCCCTCTCCTCCCTCTCTCATTTTCTCTCTCCTCCTTCTCCTCCCTCTGTCATGTTCCTACTCCCCCTCTTCCCTCTCTAGATTTATCAATCTTTTGATCTCTCAGTCTTCCCCCTGCAGGCCTGAAACTTTCAGTGCATCTGCTGAAGTCTGAAAGACAAGAGTCAATATGGCAAAGTAACTCTATTCCCTTTATATTGACACAACACACACACACACACACACACGCTCACACACTCACACACACACACACACACACACACACACACACACACACACACACACACACACACACACACACACACACACACACACACACACACACACACACACACACACACACACCAGCCCTAAATATTAGGAGTTAAGAGATATTTTAGCCCCTGTCTTCCTGTAACCTAAATGACCCAGTGTTGAATTAATCAAGAAAGTGTTAAACACAAATACAAAAGTTCCTCCCAAATGGTACCAAATAAAATAAAATAAAATAGTGTCACATAACCAGTTTACATCAGGTATACAAGGTGCAGTGAAATGCTGAGGTGTTAGCTTCCTCAACATTACAGTACAGTTTACATCAGGTATACAATGTGCAGTGAAATGCTGAGGTGTTAGCTTCCTCAACATTACAGTACAGTTTACATCAGGTATACAAGGTGCAGTGAAATGCTGAGGTGTTAGCTTCCTCAACATTACAGTACAGTTTACATCAGGTATACAAGGTGCAGTGAAATGCTGAGGTGTTAGCTTCCTCAACATTACAGTACAGTTTACATCAGGTATACAAGGTGCAGTGAAATGCTGAGGTGTTAGCTTCCTCAACATTACAGTACAGTTTACATCAGGTATACAAGGTGCAGTGAAATGCTGAGGTGTTAGCTTCCTCAACATTACAGTACAGTTTAGATCAGGTATACAAGGTGCAGTGAAATGCTGAGGTGTTAGCTTCCTCAACATTACAGTACAGTTTACATCAGGTATACAAGGTGCAGTGAAATGCTGAGGTGTTAGCTTCCTCAACATTACAGTACAGTTTACATCAGGTATACAAGGTGCAGTGAAATGCTGAGGTGTTAGCTTCCTCAACATTACAGTACAGTTTACAGCAGGTATACAAGGTGCAGTGAAATGCTGAGGTGTTAGCTTCCTCAACATTACAGTACAGTTTACATCAGGTATACAAGGTGCAGTGAAATGCTGAGGTGTTAGCTTCCTCAACATTACAGTACAGTTTACATCAGGTATACAAGGTGCAGTGAAATGCTGAGGTGTTAGCTTCCTCAACATTACAGTATATCAGTCAATATCAATAATAACAATGTAAATTGTCAAGTCTAAAAATACAGGTAGCAAAAGGCAAAACCATGTTCCCTGTATTGTACGTGTACAGTTGAAGTCAGAAGTTTACATACACCTTAGCCAAATACATTTCAACTCAGTTTTTCACAATTCTTGACATTTAATCCAAGTAAAAATTCCCTGTTTTAGGATCACCACTTTATATTAATAATGTGAAATGTCAGAATAATAGTGGAGAGAATGATTTATTTCAGCTTCTATTTATTTCATCACATTCCCAGTAGGTCAGAAGTTTACATACACTCAATTAGTATTTTGTAATATTGCCTTTAAAATGTTTAACTTGGGTCAAACACTTCGGGTAGCCTTCCACAAGCTTCCCGCAATAAGTAGGGTGAATTTTGGCCCTTTCCCCCTGACAGAGCCGGTGTAACTGAGTCAGGTTTGTAGGCCTCATTGCTCACACACGCTTTTTCAGTTCTGCCCACACATTTTCTATAGGATTGAGGTCAGGGCTTTGTGATGGCCACTCCAGTACCTTGACTTTGTTGTCCTTAAGCCATTTTGCCACAACTTTGGAAGTATGCAAAAGCAAAGCCCTGACCTCAATCCTGTAGAACATTTTTGGGCAGAACTGAAAAGGTTTGTGCCCGCAAAGAGGCCTACAAACCTGACTCAGTTACAGCAGCTCTGTCAGGAGGAATAGGCCAAAATTCACCCAACTTATTGTGGGATGCTTGTGGAAGGCTACCTGACATGTTTGCTCAATTAGTATTTGGCAATACTACCAAATACTAATTGAGTGTATGTAAACTTCTGACCCACTGGGAGTGTGTTGAAAGAAATAAAAGCTGAAATAAAGGATTCTCTCTACTATTGTTCTTACATTTCACATTCTTAAAATAAAGTGGTGATCCTAACTGACCTAAGTTTTTACCTAAATGTCAAGAATTGTGAACAAACTGTGTTTAATACATGTATTTGGCTAAGGTCTATGTAAACTTCTCACTCAAACTGTATGTAGCAACATTTGGATTTCTGTTTTTTTACATTGGATAAAAGTAGACACTCAGAGCTAGAAAAGGGTATATCATACACAACATTTCTGAGGAACAACGGGAAAGCACATCCACTTTGAAAGTTGATACACTTGTAAACTCACTTTTGAGAAAAGGGTCTTGGAATGTTTTGGTATCTACTGAAGAGCTCCTCATTGTCTCCACCCATTCAGCATTGTTCACACCCTCTTAAGCCTTTAGCTCCACCCATTCAGCATTGTTCACACCCTCTTAAGGCTTTAGCCCCACCCATTCAGCATTGTTCACGCCCTTTTAATCCTTTAGCCCCACCCATTCAGCATTGTTCACACCCTCTTAAGCCTTTAGCCCCACCCATTCAGCATTGTTCACACCCTCTTAATCCTTTAGCCCCACCCATTCAGCATTGTTCACGCCCTCTTAAGCATTTAGTCCCACCCATTCAGCATTGTTCACGCCCTCTTAAGCCTTTAGCCCCACCCATTCAGCATTGTTCACGCCCTCTTAAGCCTTTAGTCCCACCCATTCAGCATTTTCAACGCCCTCTTAAGCCTTTAGCCCCACCCATTCAGCATTGTTCACGCCCTCTTAAGCCTTTAGTCCCACCCATTCAGCATTTTCAACGCCCTCTTAAGCCTTTAGCCCCACCCATTCAGCATTGTTCACGCCCTCTTAAGCCTTTAGCCCCACCCATTCAGCATTGTTCACGCCCTCTTAAGCCTTTAGTCCCACCCATTCAGCATTGTTCACGCCCTCTTAAGCCTTTAGCCCCACCCATCTCTTTAAGGATTCACATGAGGTCATGTGATCAAGACTAAAAGGTGGTAGTAGCTGACAACAAGGAACAATTCCAGGTAAAGATTAAATGATTTTATATTTGATGATGCTGACCCAGATACAAATCCAAAAGGATTCATGTGAAATAAATGCTTTATAACCACCAGTGATGGAAAAAGTACTAAATTATCATACCTGAGTAAAAGTATAAATAATCTCAAATTCCTTATAGTAAACCAGATGGCACAATTGAATATGAAAAAAATGTATAATATGTATTGGAGGATAACCATGGGCACAATGTACTTAAGTATAAAAGTAAAAAATATGAACCATTTCAACTTCCTTATATTTAGCAAACCAGACGGCACCATTTTATAATTTTATTGGTGGATAGCCAGGGACACACGCCAACACTCAGACGTCATTTACAGATATCCAGGGGGACACTCAGACACACCGACACGCCAACACTTAGACATCATTTACAGATATCCAGGGGGACACTCAGACACGCCGACACGCCAACACTTAGACATCATTTACAGATATCCAGGGGCACACTCAGACACGCCGACACGCCAACACTTAGACATCATTTACAGATATCCAGGGGCACATGCCAACACGCCAACACTCAGACATCATTTACAGATATCCAGGGGGACACTCAGACACGCCGACACGCCAACACTTAGACATCATTTACAGATATCCAGGGGCACACTCAGACACGCCGACACGCCAACACTTAGACATCATTTACAGATATCCAGGGGCACACTCAGACACGCCAACACTCAGACATCATTTACAGATATCCAGGGGCACATGCCAACACGCCAACACTCAGACATCATTTACAGATATCCAGGGGCACACTCAGACACGCCGACACGCCAACACTCAGACATCATTTACAGATATCCAGGGGGACACTCAGACACACCGACACGCCAACACTTAGACATCATTTACAGATATCCAGGGGGACACTCAGACACGCCGACACGCCAACACTTAGACATCATTTACAGATATCCAGGGGCACACTCAGACACGCCGACACGCCAACACTTAGACATCATTTACAGATATCCAGGGGCACACTCAGACACGCCAACACTCAGACATCATTTACAGATATCCAGGGGCACACTCAGACACGCCGACACGCCAACACTCAGACATCATTTACAGATATCCAGGGGCACACTCAGACACGCCGACACGCCAACAATTAGACATCATTTACAGATATCCAGGGGCACACTCAGACACGCCAACACTCAGACATCATTTACAGATATCCAGGGGCACATGCCAACACGCCAACACTCTGACATCATTTACAGATATCCAGGGGCACACTCAGACACGCCGACACGCCAACACTCAGACATCATTTACAGATATCCAGGGGCACATGCCAACACGCCAACACTCAGACATCATTTACAGATATCCAGGGGCACATGCCAACACGCCAACACTCAGACATCATTTACAGATATCCAGGGGCACATGCCAACACGCCAACACTCAGACATCCTTTACAGATATCCAGGGGCACACGCCAACACGCCAACACGCCAACACGCCAACACTCAGACATCATTTACAGATATCCAGGGGCACATGCCAACACGCCAACACTCAGACATCATTTACAGATATCCAGGGGCACACGCCAACACGCCAACACTCAGACATCATTTACAGATATCCAGGGACACACGCCAACACGCCAACACTCAGACATCATTTACAGATATCCAGGGGCACACGCCAACACGCCAACACTCAGACATTATTTACAGATATCCAGGGGCACACGCCAACACGCCAACACTCAGACATCAAATACAGATATCCAGGGACACACGCCAACATCATTTACAGATATCCAGGGACACACGCCAACACGCCAACACTCAGACATAATTTACAAATGAAGCATTTGTGTTTAGTGAGTCTGCCAGATCAGAGGCAGTAGGGACGACCAGAGATGTTCTCTGTTTAGTGAGTCCTCCAGATCAGAGGCAGTAGGGACGACCAGGGATGTTCTCTGTTTAGTGAGTCCTCCAGATCAGAGGCAGTAGGGACGACCAGGGATGTTCTCTGTTTAGTGAGTCCTCCAGATCAGAGGCAGTAGGAACGATCAGGGATGTTCTCTGTTTAGTGAGTCCTCCAGTTCAGAGGCAGTATGGACGACCAGGGATGTTCTCTGTTTAGTGAGTCCTCCAGATCAGAGGCAGTAGGGATGACCAGGGATGTTCTCTGTTTAGTGAGTCCTCCAGATAAGAGGCAGTAGGGACGACCAGGGATGTTCTCTGTTTAGTGAGTCCTCCAGTTCAGAGGCAGTATGGACGACCAGGGATGTTCTCTGTTTAGTGAGTCCTCCAGATCAGAGGCAGTAGGGATGACCAGGGATGTTCTCTGTTTAGTGAGTCTGCCAGATCAGAGGCAGTAGGGATGACCAGGGATGTTCTCTGTTTAGTGAGTCTGCCAGATCAGAGGCAGTAGGGACGACCAGGGATGTTCTCTGTTTAGTGAGTCCTCCAGATCAGAGGCAGTAGGGATGACCAGGGATGTTCTCTGTTTAGTGAGTCCTCCAGATCAGAGGCAGTAGGGACGACCAGGGATGTTCTCTGTTTAGTGAGTCTGCCAGATCAGAGGCAGTAGGGACGACCAGGGATGTTCTCTGGTTAGTGAGTCCTCCAGATCAGAGGCAGTAGGGATGACCAGGGATGTTCTCTGTTTAGTGAGTCCACCAGATCAGAGACAGTAGAGATGACTAGGGATGTTCTCTGCTTAGTGAGTCCTCCAGATCAGAGACAGTAGGGATGACCAGGGATGTTCTCTGGTTAGTGAGTCCTCCAGATCAGAGACAGTAGGGACGACCAGGGATGTTCTCTGTTTAGTGAGTCCTCCAGATCAGAGACAGTAGGGACGACCAGGGATGTTCTCTGGTTAGTGAGTCCTCCAGATCAGAAGCAGTAGGGACGACCAGGGATGTTCTCTGGTTAGTGAGTCCTCCAGATCAGAGGCAGTAGGGATGACCAGGGATGTTCTCTGTTTAGTGAGTCCTCCAGATAAGAGGTAGTAGGGACGACCAGGGATGTTCTCTGGTTAGTGAGTCCTCCAGATCAGAGGCAGTAGAGATGACCAGGGATGTTCTCTGGTTAGTGAGTCCTCAAGATCAGAGGCAGTAGAGACGACCAGGGATGTTCTCTGGTTAGTGAGTCCTCCAGATCAGAGGCAGTAGAGACTACCAGGGATGTTCTCTGGTTAGTGAGTCCTCCAGATCAGAGGCAGTAGGGATGACCAGGGATGTTCTCTGTTTAGTGAGTCCTCCAGATCAGAGGCAGTAGGGACGACCAGGGATGTTCTCTGGTTAGTGAGTCCTCCAGATCAAAGGCAGTAGAGATGACCAGGGATGTTCTCTGGTTAGTGAGTCCTCCAGATCAGAGGCAGTAGAGACGACCAGGGATGTTCTCTGGTTAGTGAGTCCTCCAGATCAGAGGCAGTAGGGACGACCAGGGATGTTCTCTGTTTAGTGAGTCCTCCAGATCAGAGGCAGTAGGGACTACCAGGGATGTTCTCTGGTTAGTGAGTCCTCCAGATCAGAGGCAGTAGGGACGACCAGGGATGTTCTCTGGTTAGTGAGTCCTCCAGATCAGAGGGATTAGAGATGACCAGGGATGTTCTGTGATTAGTGAGTCCTCCAGATCAGAGGCAGTAGGGACGACCAGGGATGTTCTCTGTTTAGTGAGTCCTCCAGATCAGAGGCAGTAGGGAAGACCATGGATGTTCTCTGTTTAGTGAGTCCTCCAGATCAGAGGCAGTAGGGACGACCAGGGATATCCTCTGTTTAGTGAGTCCTCCAGATCAGAGGCAGTAGGGACGACCAGGGATGTTCTCTGTTTAGTGAGTCTGCCAGATCAGAGGCAGTAGGGACGACCAGGGATGTTCTCTGGTTAGTGAGTCCTCCAGATCAGAGGCAGTAGAGATGACCAGGGATGTTCTCTGGTTAGTGAGTCCTCCAGATCAGAGGCAGTAAGGACGACCAGGGATGTTCTCTGGTTAGTGAGTCCTCCAGATCAGAGGCAGTAGGGACGACAAGTGATGTTCTCTGGTTAGTGAGTCCTCCAGATCAGAGGCAGTAGAGACGACCAGGGATATCCTCTGGTTAGTGAGTCCTCCAGATCAGAGGCAGTAGGGATGACCAGGGATGTTCTCTGTTTAGTGAGTCCTCCAGATCAGAGGCAGTAGAGACGACCAGGGATGTTCTCTGGTTAGTGAGTCCTCCAGATCAGAGGCAGTAGGGATGACCAGGGATGTTCTCTGGTTAGTGAGTCCTCCAGATCAGAGGCAGTAAGGACGACCAGGGATGTTCTCTGGTTAGTGAGTCCTCCAGGTCAGAGGCAGTAGGGACGACCAGGGATGTTCTCTGGTTAGTGAGTCCTCCAGATCAGAGGCAGTAGGGATGACCAGGGATGTTCTCTGTTTAGTGAGTCCTCCAGATAAGAGGTAGTAGGGACGACCAGGGATGTTCTCTGGTTAGTGAGTCCTCCAGATCAGAGGCAGTAGAGATGACCAGGGATGTTCTCTGGTTAGTGAGTCCTCCAGATCAGAGGCAGTAGAGACAACCAGGGATGTTCTCTGGTTAGTGAGTCCTCCAGATCAGAGGCAGTAGAGACGACCATGGATGTTCTCTGGTTAGTGAGTCCTCCAGATCAGAGGCAGTAGGGATGACCAGGGATGTTCTCTGTTTAGTGAGTCCTCCAGATCAGAGGCAGTAGGGACGACCAGGGATGTTCTCTGGTTAGTGAGTCCTCCAGATCAGAGGCAGTAGAGACGACCAGGGATGTTCTCTGGTTAGTGAGTCCTCCAGATCAGAGGCAGTAGAGACGACCAGGGATGTTCTCTGGTTAGTGAGTCCTCCAGATCAGAGGCAGTAGGGACGACCAGGGATGTTCTCTGGTTAGTGAGTCCTCCAGATCAGAGGCAGTAGGGACGACCAGGGATGTTCTCTGTTTAGTGACTCCTCCAGATCAGAGACAGTAGGGACGACCAGGGATGTTCTCTGGTTAGTGAGTCCTCCAGATCGATCAGAGTTAGTTGGGACGACCAGGGATGTTCTCTGGTTAGTGAGTCCTCCAGATCAGAGGCAGTAGGGACGACCAGGGATGTTCTCTGGTTAGTGAGTCCTCCAGATAAGAGGCAGTAGAGATGACCAGGGATGTTCTCTGGTTAGTGAGTCCTCCAGATCAGAGGCAGTAGGGATGACCAGGGATGTTCTCTGGTTAGTGAGTCCTCCCAATCAGAGGCAGTAGAGACGACCAGGGATGTTCTCTGGTTAGTGAGTCCTCCAGATCAGAGGCAGTAGGGACGACCAGGGATGTTCTCTGGTTAGTGAGTCCTCCAGATCAGAGGCAGTAGGGATGACCAGGGATGTTCTCTGGTTAGTGAGTCCTCCAGATCAGAGGCAGTAAGGACGACCAGGGATGTTCTCTGGTTAGTGAGTCCTCCAGATCAGAGGCAGTAGGGACGACCAGGGATGTTCTCTGGTTAGTGAGTCCTCCAGATCAGAGGGATTAGAGATGACCAGGGATGTTCTCTGGTTAGTGAGTCCTCCAGATCAGAGGCAGTAGGGACGACCAGGGATGTTCTCTGTTTAGTGAGTCCTCCAGATCAGAGGCAGTAGGGAAGACCAGGGATGTTCTCCGTTTAGTGAGTCCTCCAGATCAGAGGCAGTAGGGACGACCAGGGATATCCTCTGTTTAGTGAGTCCTCCAGATCAGAGGCAGTAGGGACGACCAGGGATGTTCTCTGGTTAGTGAGTCCTCCAGATCAGAGGCAGTAGAGATGACCAGGGATGTTCTCTGGTTAGTGAGTCCTCCAGATCAGAGGCAGTAAGGACGACCAGGGATGTTTTCTGGTTAGTGAGTCCTCCAGATCAGAGGCAGTAGGGACGACCAGGGATGTTCTCTGGTTAGTGAGTCCTCCAGATCAGAGGCAGTAGAGACGACCAGGGATATCCTCTGGTTGGTGAGTCCTCCAGATCAGAGGCAGTAGGGATGACCAGGGATGTTCTCTGGTTAGTGAGTCCTCCAGATCAGAGGCAGTAAGGACGACCAGGGATGTTTTCTGGTTAGTGAGTCCTCCAGATCAGAGGCAGTAGGGACGACCAGGGATGTTCTCTGGTTAGTGAGTCCTCCAGATCAGAGGCAGTAGAGACGACCAGGGATATCCTCTGGTTGGTGAGTCCTCCAGATCAGAGGCAGTAGGGATGACCAGGGATGTTCTCTGTTTAGTGAGTCCTCCAGATCAGAGGCAGTAGAGACGACCAGGGATGTTCTCTGGTTAGTGAGTCCTCCAGATCAGAGGCAGTAGGGATGACCAGGGATGTTCTCTGGTTAGTGAGTCCTCCAGATCAGAGGCAGTAGAGACAACCAGGGATGTTCTCTGGTTAGTGAGTCCTCCAGATCAGAGGCAGTAGAGACGACCATGGATGTTCTCTGGTTAGTGAGTCCTCCAGATCAGAGGCAGTAGGGATGACCAGGGATGTTCTCTGTTTAGTGAGTCCTCCAGATCAGAGGCAGTAGGGACGACCAGGGATGTTCTCTGGTTAGTGAGTCCTCCAGATCAGAGGCAGTAGAGACGACCAGGGATGTTCTCTGGTTAGTGAGTCCTCCAGATCAGAGGCAGTAGAGACGACCAGGGATGTTCTCTGGTTAGTGAGTCCTCCAGATCAGAGGCAGTAGGGACGACCAGGGATGTTCTCTGGTTAGTGAGTCCTCCAGTTCAGAGGCAGTATGGACGACCAGGGATGTTCTCTGTTTAGTGAGTCCTCCAGATAAGAGGCAGTAGGGACCACCAGGGATGTTCTATGGTTAGTGAGTCCTCCAGATCAGAGGCAGTAGGGACGACCAGGGATGTTCTCTGGTTAGTGAGTCCTCCAGATCAGAGGCAGTAGGGACGACCAGGGATGTTCTCTGTTTAGTGACTCCTCCAGATCAGAGACAGTAGGGACGACCAGGGATGTTCTTTGGTTAGTGAGTCCTCCAGATCAGAGGCAGTAGGGACGACCAGGGATGTTCTCTGGTTAGTGAGTCCTCCAGATCAGAGGCAGTAGAGATGACCAGGGATGTTCTCTGGTTAGTGAGTCCTCCAGATCAGAGGCAGTAGGGATGACCAGGGATGTTCTCTGTTTAGTGAGTCCTCCTGATCAGAGGCAGTAGAGACGACCAGGGATATTCTCTGGTTAGTGAGTCCTCCAGATCAGAGGCAGTAGGGACGACCAGGGATGTTATCTGGTTAGTGAGTCCTCCAGATCAGAGGCAGTAGAGATGACCAGGGATATTCTCTGGTTAGTGAGTCCTCCAGATCAGAGGCAGTAGGGACGACCAGGGATGTTATCTGGTTAGTGAGTCCTCCAGATTAGAGGCAGTAGAGATGACCAGGGATGTTCTCTGGTTAGTGAGTCCTCCAGATCAGAGGCAGTAGGGACGACCAGGGATGTTCTCTGTTTAGTGAGTCTGCCAGATCAGAGGCAGTAGGGACGACCAGGGATGTTCTCTGGTTAGTGAGTCCTCCAGATCAGAGGCAGTAGAGATGACCAGGGATGTTCTCTGGTTAGTGAGTCCTCCAGATCAGAGGCAGTAGGGACGACCAGGGATGTTATCTGGTTAGTGAGTCCTCCAGATCAGAGGCAGTAGGGACGACCAGGGATGTTCTCTGGTTAGTGAGTCCTCCAGATCAGAGGCAGTAGAGATGACCAGGGATGTTCTCTGGTTAGTGAGTCCTCCAGATCAGAGGCAGTAGGGATGACCAGGGATGTTCTCTGTTTAGTGAGTCCTCCTGATCAGAGGCAGTAGAGACGACCAGGGATATTCTCTGGTTAGTGAGTCCTCCAGATCAGAGGCAGTAGGGACGACCAGGGATGTTATCTGGTTAGTGAGTCCTCCAGATTAGAGGCAGTAGAGATGACCAGGGATGTTCTCTGGTTAGTGAGTCCTCCAGATCAGAGGCAGTAGGGACGACCAGGGATGTTCTCTGGTTAGTGAGTCCTCCAGATTAGAGTCAGTAGGGATGACCAGGGATGTTCTCTGTTTAGTGAGTCCTCCAGATCAGAGGCAGTAGAGACGACCAGGGATATCCTCTGTTTAGTGAGTCCTCCAGATCAGAGGCAGTAGGGACGACCAGGGATGTTCTCTGTTTAGTGAGTCTGCCAGATCAGAGGCAGTAGGGACGACCAGGGATGTTCTCTGGTTAGTGAGTCCTCCAGATCAGAGGCAGTAGAGATGACCAGGGATGTTCTCTGGTTAGTGAGTCCTCCAGATCAGAGGCAGTAGAGATGACCAGGGATGTTCTCTGGTTAGTGAGTCCTCCAGATCAGAGGCAGTAGGGACGACCAGGGATGTTCTCTGGTTAGTGAGTCCTCCAGATAAGAGGTAGTAGGGACGACCAGGGATGTTCTCTGGTTAGTGAGTCCTCCAGATCAGAGGCAGTAGAGATGACCAGGGATGTTCTCTGGTTAGTAAGTCCTCCAGATCAGAGGCAGTAGAGACGACCAGGGATGTTCTCTGGTTAGTGAGTCCTCCAGATCAGAGGCAGTAGAGACGACCAGGGATCTTCTCTGGTTAGTGAGTCCTCCAGATCAGAGGCAGTAGGGATGACCAGGGATGTTCTCTGTTTAGTGAGTCCTCCAGATCAGAGGCAGTAGGGACGACCAGGGATGTTCTCTGGTTAGTGAGTCCTCCAGATCAGAGGCAGTAGAGATGACCAGGGATGTTCTCTGGTTAGTGAGTCCTCCAGATCAGAGGCAGTAGGGACGACCAGGGATGTTCTCTGGTTAGTGAGTCCTCCAGATCAGAGGCAGTAGAGACGACCAGGGATGTTCTCTGGTTAGTGAGTCCTCCAGATTAGAGGGAGTAGGGACGACCAGGGATGTTCTCTTTTTAGTGAGTCCTCCAGTTCAGAGGCAGTATGGACGACCAGGGATGTTCTCTGTTTAGTGAGTCCTCCAGATCAGAGGCAGTAGGGACTACCAGGGATGTTCTCTGGTTAGTGAGTCCTCCAGATCAGAGGCAGTAGAGATGACCAGGGATGTTCTCTGGTTAGTGAGTCCTCCAGATCAGAGGCAGTAGGGATGACCAGGGATGTTCTCTGGTTAGTGAGTCCTCCCAATCAGAGGCAGTAGAGACGACCAGGGATGTTCTCTGGTTAGTGAGTCCTCCAGATCAGAGGCAGTAGGGATGACCAGGGATGTTCTCTGGTTAGTGAGTCCTCCAGATCAGAGACAGTAGGGACGACCAGGGATGTTCTCTGGTTAGTGAGTCCTCCAGATCAGAGGTAGTAGGGACGACCAGGGATGTTCTCTGGTTAGTGAGTCCTCCAGATCAGAGGCAGTAGAGATGACCAGGGATGTTCTCTGGTTAGTGAGTCCTCCAGATCAGAGGCAGTAGGGATGACCAGGGATGTTCTCTGGTTAGTGAGTCCTCCCAATCTGAGGCAGTAGAGACGACCAGGGATGTTCTCTGGTTAGTGAGTCCTCCAGATCAGAGGCAGTAGGGACGACCAGGGATGTTCTCTGGTTAGTGAGTCCTCCAGATCAGAGGCAGTAGGGATGACCAGGGATGTTCTCTGGTTAGTGAGTCCTCCAGATCAGAGGCAGTAAGGACGACCAGGGATGTTCTCTGTTTAGTGAGTCGGCCAGATCAGAGGCAGTAGGGACGACCAGGGATGTTCTCTGGTTAGTGAGTCCTCCAGATCAGAGGCAGTAGAGATGACCAGGGATGTTCTCTGGTTAGTGAGTCCTCCAGATCAGAGGCAGTAGGGATGACCAGAGATGTTCTCTGTTTAGTGAGTCCTCCAGATCAGAGGCAGTAGAGATGACCAGGGATGTTCTCTGGTTAGTGAGTCCTCCAGATCAGAGGCAGTAGGGACGACCAGGGATGTTATCTGGTTAGTGAGTCCTCCAGATCAGAGGCAGTAGGGATGACCAGGGATGTTCTCTGGTTAGTGAGTCCTCCAGATCAGAGGCAGTAGGGACGACCAGGGATGTTATCTGGTTAGTGAGTCCTCCAGATCAGAGGCAGTAGAGATGACCAGGGATGTTCTCTGTTTAGTGAGTCCTCCAGATCAGAGGCAGTAGGGACGACCAGGGATGTTCTCTGGTTAGTGAGTCCTCCAGATCAGAGGCAGTAGAGATGACCAGGGATGTTCTCTGTTTAGTGAGTCCTCCAGATCAGAGGCAGTAGGGTTGTTCTCTGTTTAGTGAGTCCTCCAGATCAGAGGCAGTAGGGACGACAAGGGATGTTCTCTGGTTAGTGAGTCCTCCAGATCAGAGGCAGTAGAGATGACCAGGGATGTTCTCTGGTTAGTGAGTCCTCCAGATCAGAGGCAGTAGGGATGACCAGGGATGTTCTCTGTTTAGTGAGTCCTCCTGATCAGAGGCAGTAGAGACGACCAGGGATATTCTCTGGTTAGTGAGTCCTCCAGATCAGAGGCAGTAGGGACGACCAGGGATGTTATCTGGTTAGTGAGTCCTCCAGATTAGAGGCAGTAGAGATGACCAGGGATGTTCTCTGGTTAGTGAGTCCTCCAGATCAGAGGCAGTAGGGACGACCAGGGATATCCTCTGTTTAGTGAGTCCTCCAGATCAGAGGCAGTAGGGACGACCAGGGATGTTCTCTGTTTAGTGAGTCTGCCAGATCAGAGGCAGTAGGGACGACCAGGGATGTTCTCTGGTTAGTGAGTCCTCCAGATCAGAGGCAGTAGAGATGACCAGGGATGTTCTCTGGTTAGTGAGTCCTCCAGATCAGAGGCAGTAGGGACGACCAGGGATGTTATCTGGTTAGTGAGTCCTCCAGATCAGAGGCAGTAGGGACGACCAGGGATGTTCTCTGGTTAGTGAGTCCTCCAGATCAGAGGCAGTAGAGATGACCAGGGATGTTCTCTGGTTAGTGAGTCCTCCAGATCAGAGGCAGTAGGGATGACCAGGGATGTTCTCTGTTTAGTGAGTCCTCCTGATCAGAGGCAGTAGAGACGACCAGGGATATTCTCTGGTTAGTGAGTCCTCCAGATCAGAGGCAGTAGGGACGACCAGGGATGTTATCTGGTTAGTGAGTCCTCCAGATTAGAGGCAGTAGAGATGACCAGGGATGTTCTCTGGTTAGTGAGTCCTCCAGATCAGAGGCAGTAGGGACGACCAGGGATGTTCTCTGGTTAGTGAGTCCTCCAGATTAGAGTCAGTAGGGATGACCAGGGATGTTCTCTGTTTAGTGAGTCCTCCAGATCAGAGGCAGTAGAGACGACCAGGGATATCCTCTGTTTAGTGAGTCCTCCAGATCAGAGGCAGTAGGGACGACCAGGGATGTTCTCTGTTTAGTGAGTCTGCCAGATCAGAGGCAGTAGGGACGACCAGGGATGTTCTCTGGTTAGTGAGTCCTCCAGATCAGAGGCAGTAGAGATGACCAGGGATGTTCTCTGGTTAGTGAGTCCTCCAGATCAGAGGCAGTAGAGATGACCAGGGATGTTCTCTGGTTAGTGAGTCCTCCAGATCAGAGGCAGTAGAGATGACCAGGGATGTTCTCTGGTTAGTGAGTCCTCCAGATCAGAGGCAGTAGGGACGACCAGGGATGTTCTCTGGTTAGTGAGTCCTCCAGATAAGAGGTAGTAGGGACGACCAGGGATGTTCTCTGGTTAGTGAGTCCTCCAGATCAGAGGCAGTAGAGATGACCAGGGATGTTCTCTGGTTAGTAAGTCCTCCAGATCAGAGGCAGTAGAGACGACCAGGGATGTTCTCTGGTTAGTGAGTCCTCCAGATCAGAGGCAGTAGAGACGACCAGGGATCTTCTCTGGTTAGTGAGTCCTCCAGATCAGAGGCAGTAGGGATGACCAGGGATGTTCTCTGTTTAGTGAGTCCTCCAGATCAGAGGCAGTAGGGACGACCAGGGATGTTCTCTGGTTAGTGAGTCCTCCAGATCAGAGGCAGTAGAGATGACCAGGGATGTTCTCTGGTTAGTGAGTCCTCCAGATCAGAGGCAGTAGGGACGACCAGGGATGTTCTCTGGTTAGTGAGTCCTCCAGATCAGAGGCAGTAGAGACGACCAGGGATGTTCTCTGGTTAGTGAGTCCTCCAGATTAGAGGGAGTAGGGACGACCAGGGATGTTCTCTTTTTAGTGAGTCCTCCAGTTCAGAGGCAGTATGGACGACCAGGGATGTTCTCTGTTTAGTGAGTCCTCCAGATCAGAGGCAGTAGGGACTACCAGGGATGTTCTCTGGTTAGTGAGTCCTCCAGATCAGAGGCAGTAGAGATGACCAGGGATGTTCTCTGGTTAGTGAGTCCTCCAGATCAGAGGCAGTAGGGATGACCAGGGATGTTCTCTGGTTAGTGAGTCCTCCCAATCAGAGGCAGTAGAGACGACCAGGGATGTTCTCTGGTTAGTGAGTCCTCCAGATCAGAGGCAGTAGGGATGACCAGGGATGTTCTCTGGTTAGTGAGTCCTCCAGATCAGAGACAGTAGGGACGACCAGGGATGTTCTCTGGTTAGTGAGTCCTCCAGATCAGAGGTAGTAGGGACGTCCAGGGATGTTCTCTGGTTAGTGAGTCCTCAAGATCAGAGGCAGTAGGGACGACCAGGGATGTTCTCTGGTTAGTGAGTCCTCCAGATCAGAGGCAGTAGAGATGACCAGGGATGTTCTCTGGTTAGTGAGTCCTCCAGATCAGAGGCAGTAGGGATGACCAGGGATGTTCTCTGGTTAGTGAGTCCTCCCAATCTGAGGCAGTAGAGACGACCAGGGATGTTCTCTGTTTAGTGAGTCTGCCAGATCAGAGGCAGTAGGGACGACCAGGGATGTTCTCTGGTTAGTGAGTCCTCCAGATCAGAGGCAGTAGAGATGACCAGGGATGTTCTCTGGTTAGTGAGTCCTCCAGATCAGAGGCAGTAGGGATGACCAGAGATGTTCTCTGTTTAGTGAGTCCTCCAGATCAGAGGCAGTAGAGATGACCAGGGATGTTCTCTGGTTAGTGAGTCCTCCAGATCAGAGGCAGTAGGGACGACCAGGGATGTTATCTGGTTAGTGAGTCCTCCAGATCAGAGGCAGTAGGGATGACCAGGGATGTTCTCTGGTTAGTGAGTCCTCCAGATCAGAGGCAGTAGGGACGACCAGGGATGTTATCTGGTTAGTGAGTCCTCCAGATCAGAGGCAGTAGAGATGACCAGGGATGTTCTCTGTTTAGTGAGGCCTCCAGATCAGAGGCAGGAGGGACGACCAGGGATGTTCTCTGGTTAGTGAGTCCTCCAGATCAGAGGCAGTAGAGATGACCAGGGATGTTCTCTGTTTAGTGAGTCCTCCAGATCAGAGGCAGTAGGGTTGTTCTCTGTTTAGTGAGTCCTCCAGATCAGAGGCAGTAGGGACGACAAGGGATGTTCTCTGGTCAGTGAGTCCTCCAGATCAGAGGCAGTAGGGTTGTTCTCTGTTTAGTGAGTCCTCCAGATCAGAGGCAGTAGGGACGACCAGGAATGTTCTCTGTTTAGTGAGTCCTCCAGATCAGAGACAGTAGGGACGACCAGTGATGTTCTCTGTTTAGTGAGTCCTCCAGATCAGAGGCAGTAGGGACGACCAGGGATGTTCTCTGGTTAGTGAGTCCTCCAGATCAGAGGCAGTAGAGATGACCATGGGTTGTTCTCTGTTTAGTGAGTCTTCCAGATCAGAGGCAGTAGGGATGTTCTCTGTTTAGTGAGTCCTCCAGATCAGAGGCAGTAGGGACGACAAGGGATGTTCTCTGGTTAGTGAGTCCTCCAGATCAGAGGAAGTAGGGACGACCAGGGATGTTCTCTGGTTAGTGAGTCCTCCAGATCAGAGGCAGTAGAGATGACGAGGGATGTTCTCTGGTTAGTGAGTCCTCCAGATCAGCGGCAATAGGGATGACCAGGGATGTTCTCTGGTTAGTGAGTCCTCCAGATCAGAGGCAGTAGAGACGACCAGGGATGTTCTCTGTTTAGTGAGTCCTCCAGATCAGAGGCAGTAGGGACGACCAGGGATGTTCTCTGTTTAGTGAGTCCTCCAGATCAGAGGCAGTAGGGACGTCCAGAGATGTTCTCTCTTTAGTGAGTCCCCCAGATCAGAGGCAGTAGGGACGACAGGGGGTGTTCGCTGTTTAGTGAGTCCTCCAGATCAGAGGCAGTAGGGACGACCAGGGATGTTCTCTGTTTAGTGAGTCCTCCAGATCAGAGGCAGTAGGGACGACCAGGGATGTTCTCTGTTTAGTGAGTCCTCCAGATCAGAGGCAGTAGGGACGACCAGGGATGTTCTCTGTTTAGTGAGTCCTCTTGATCAGAGGCAGTAGGGACGACCAGGGATGTTCTCTGTTTAGTGAGTCCTCCAGATCAGAGGCAGTATGGACGACCAGGGATGTTCTCTGTTTAGTGAGTCCTCCAGATCAGAGGCAGTAGGGACGACCAGGGATGTTGTCTGTTTAGTGAGTCCTCCAGATCAGAGGTAGTAGGGACGACCAGGGATGTTCTCTGTTTAGTGAGTCCTCCAGATCAGAGGCAGTAGGGACGACCAGGGATGTTCTCTGTTTAGTGAGTCCTCCAGATCAGAGGCAGTAGGGACGACCAGGGATGTTCTCTGTTTAGTGAGTCCTCCAGATCAGAGGCAGTAGGGACGACCAGGGATGTTGTCTGTTTAGTGAGTCCTCCATATCAGAGGCAGTAGGGACGACCAGGGATGTTGTCTGTTTAGTGAGTCCTCCAGATCAGAGGCAGTAGGGACGACCAGGGATGTTCTCTGTTTAGTGAGTCCTCCAGATCAGAGGCAGTAGAGATGACCAGGGATGTTCTCTGGTTAGTGAGTCCTCCAGATCAGAGGCAGTAGGGACGACCAGGGATGTTCTCTGGTTAGTGAGTCCTCCAGATAAGAGGTAGTAGGGACGACCAGGGATGTTCTCTGGTTAGTGAGTCCTCCAGATCAGAGGCAGTAGAGATGACCAGGGATGTTCTCTGGTTAGTAAGTCCTCCAGATCAGAGGCAGTAGAGACGACCAGGGATGTTCTCTGGTTAGTGAGTCCTCCAGATCAGAGGCAGTAGAGACGACCAGGGATCTTCTCTGGTTAGTGAGTCCTCCAGATCAGAGGCAGTAGGGATGACCAGGGATGTTCTCTGTTTAGTGAGTCCTCCAGATCAGAGGCAGTAGGGACGACCAGGGATGTTCTCTGGTTAGTGAGTCCTCCAGATCAGAGGCAGTAGAGATGACCAGGGATGTTCTCTGGTTAGTGAGTCCTCCAGATCAGAGGCAGTAGGGACGACCAGGGATGTTCTCTGGTTAGTGAGTCCTCCAGATCAGAGGCAGTAGAGACGACCAGGGATGTTCTCTGGTTAGTGAGTCCTCCAGATTAGAGGGAGTAGGGACGACCAGGGATGTTCTCTTTTTAGTGAGTCCTCCAGTTCAGAGGCAGTATGGACGACCAGGGATGTTCTCTGTTTAGTGAGTCCTCCAGATCAGAGGCAGTAGGGACTACCAGGGATGTTCTCTGGTTAGTGAGTCCTCCAGATCAGAGGCAGTAGAGATGACCAGGGATGTTCTCTGGTTAGTGAGTCCTCCAGATCAGAGGCAGTAGGGATGACCAGGGATGTTCTCTGGTTAGTGAGTCCTCCCAATCAGAGGCAGTAGAGACGACCAGGGATGTTCTCTGGTTAGTGAGTCCTCCAGATCAGAGGCAGTAGGGATGACCAGGGATGTTCTCTGGTTAGTTAGTCCTCCAGATCAGAGACAGTAGGGACGACCAGGGATGTTCTCTGGTTAGTGAGTCCTCCAGATCAGAGGTAGTAGGGACGTCCAGGGATGTTCTCTGGTTAGTGAGTCCTCAAGATCAGAGGCAGTAGGGACGACCAGGGATGTTCTCTGGTTAGTGAGTCCTCCAGATCAGAGGCAGTAGAGATGACCAGGGATGTTCTCTGGTTAGTGAGTCCTCCAGATCAGAGGCAGTAGGGATGACCAGGGATGTTCTCTGGTTAGTGAGTCCTCCCAATCTGAGGCAGTAGAGACGACCAGGGATGTTCTCTGGTTAGTGAGTCCTCCAGATCAGAGGCAGTAGGGACGACCAGGGATGTTCTCTGGTTAGTGAGTCCTCCAGATCAGAGGCAGTAGGGATGACCAGGGATGTTCTCTGGTTAGTGAGTCCTCCAGATCAGAGGCAGTAAGGACGACCAGGGATGTTCTCTGTTTAGTGAGTCTGCCAGATCAGAGGCAGTAGGGACGACCAGGGATGTTCTCTGGTTAGTGAGTCCTCCAGATCAGAGGCAGTAGAGATGACCAGGGATGTTCTCTGGTTAGAGAGTCCTCCAGATCAGAGGCAGTAGGGATGACCAGAGATGTTCTCTGTTTAGTGAGTCCTCCAGATCAGAGGCAGTAGAGATGACCAGGGATGTTCTCTGGTTAGTGAGTCCTCCAGATCAGAGGCAGTAGGGACGACCAGGGATGTTATCTGGTTAGTGAGTCCTCCAGATCAGAGGCAGTAGGGATGACCAGGGATGTTCTCTGGTTAGTGAGTCCTCCAGATCAGAGGCAGTAGGGACGACCAGGGATGTTATCTGGTTAGTGAGTCCTCCAGATCAGAGGCAGTAGAGATGACCAGGGATGTTCTCTGTTTAGTGAGTCCTCCAGATCAGAGGCAGTAGGGACGACCAGGGATGTTCTCTGGTTAGTGAGTCCTCCAGATCAGAGGCAGTAGAGATGACCAGGGATGTTCTCTGTTTAGTGAGTCCTCCAGATCAGAGGCAGTAGGGTTGTTCTCTGTTTAGTGAGTCCTCCAGATCAGAGGCAGTAGGGACAACAAGGGATGTTCTCTGGTCAGTGAGTCCTCCAGATCAGAGGCAGTAGGGTTGTTCTCTGTTTAGTGAGTCCTCCAGATCAGAGGCAGTAGGGACGACCAGGAATGTTCTCTGTTTAGTGAGTCCTCCAGATCAGAGACAGTAGGGACGACCAGTGATGTTCTCTGTTTAGTGAGTCCTCCAGATCAGAGGCAGTAGGGACGACCAGGGATGTTCTCTGGTTAGTGAGTCCTCCAGATCAGAGGCAGTAGAGATGACCATGGGTTGTTCTCTGTTTAGTGAGTCTTCCAGATCAGAGGCAGTAGGGATGTTCTCTGTTTAGTGAGTCCTCCAGATCAGAGGCAGTAGGGACGACAAGGGATGTTCTCTGGTTAGTGAGTCTTCCAGATCAGAGGCAGTAGGGACGACCAGGGATGTTCTCTGGTTAGTGAGTCCTCCAGATCAGAGGCAGTAGAGATGACGAGGGATGTTCTCTGGTTAGTGAGTCCTCCAGATCAGCGGCAATAGGGATGACCAGGGATGTTCTCTGGTTAGTGAGTCCTCCAGATCAGAGGCAGTAGAGACGACCAGGGATGTTCTCTGTTTAGTGAGTCCTCCAGATCAGAGGCAGTAGGGACGACCAGGGATGTTCTCTGTTTAGTGAGTCCTCCAGATCAGAGGCAGTAGGGACGTCCAGAGATGTTCTCTCTTTAGTGAGTCCGCCAGATCAGAGGCAGTAGGGACGACAGGGGGTGTTCGCTGTTTAGTGAGTCCTCCAGATCAGAGGCAGTAGGGACGACCAGGGATGTTCTCTGTTTAGTGAGTCCTCCAGATCAGAGGCAGTAGGGACGACCAGGGATGTTCTCTGTTTAGTGAGTCCTCCAGATCAGAGGCAGTAGGGACGACCAGGGATGTTCTCTGTTTAGTGAGTCCTCTTGATCAGAGGCAGTAGGGACGACCAGGGATGTTCTCTGTTTAGTGAGTCCTCCAGATCAGAGGCAGTAAGGACGACCAGGGATGTTCTCTGTTTAGTGAGTCCTCCAGATCAGAGGCAGTAGGGACGACCAGGGATGTTCTCTGTTTAGTGAGTCCTCCAGATCAGAGGCAGTAGGGACGACAAGGGATGTTCTCTGTTTAGTGAGTCCTCCAGATCAGAGGCAGTAGGGACGACCAGGGATGGTCTCTGTTTAGTGAGTCCTCCAGATCAGAGGCAGTAGGGACGACCAGGGATGTTCTCTGTTTAGTGAGTCCTCCAGATCAGAGGCAGTAGGGACGACCAGGGATGTTCTCTGTTTAGTGAGTCCTCCAGATCAGAGGCAGTAGGGATGACCAGGGATGTACTCTGTTTAGTGAGTCCTCCAGATCAGAGGCAGTAGGGACGACCAGGGATGTTATCTGTTTAGTGAGTCCTCCAGATCAGAGGCAGTAGGGACGACCAGGGATGTTCTCTGTTTAGTGAGTCCTCCAGATCAGAGACAGTAGGGACGACCAGTGATGTTCTCTGTTTAGTGAGTCCTCCAGATCAGAGGCAGTAGGGACGACCAGGGATGTTCTCTGGTTAGTGAGTCCTCCAGATCAGAGGCAGTAGGGATGACCAGGGATGTTTTCTGGTTAGTGAGTTCTCCAGATCAGAGGCAGTAGAGATGACCAGGGATGTTCTCTGGTTAGTGAGTCCTCCAGATCAGAGGCAGTAGAGATGACCAGGGATGTTCTCTGTTTAGTGAGTCTTCCAGATCAGAGGCAGTAGGGATGTTCTCTGTTTAGTGAGTCCTCCAGATCAGAGGCAGTAGGGACGACAAGGGATGTTCTCTGGTTAGTGAGTCCTCCAGATCAGAGGCAGTAGGGACGACCAGGGATGTTCTCTGGTTAGTGAGTCCTCCAGATCAGAGGCAGTAGAGATGACGAGGGATGTTCTCTGGTTAGTGAGTCCTCCAGATCAGCGGCAATAGGGATGACCAGGGATGTTCTCTGGTTAGTGAGTCCTCCAGATCAGAGGCAGTAGAGACGACCAGGGATGTTCTCTGTTTAGTGAGTCCTCCAGATCAGAGGCAGTAGGGACGACCAGGGATGTTCTCTGTTTAGTGAGTCCTCCATATCAGAGGCAGTAGGGACGTCCAGAGATGTTCTCTCTTTAGTGAGTCCGCCAGATCAGAGGCAGTAGGGACGACCAGGGATGTTCTCTGTTTAGTGAGTCCTCCAGATCAGAGGCAGTAGGGACGGCCAGGGATGTTCTCTGTTTAGTGAGTCCTCCAGATCAGAGGCAGTAGGGACGACCAGGGATGTTCTCTGTTTAGTGAGTCCTCCAGATCAGAGGCAGTAGGGACGACCAGGGATGTTGTCTGTTTAGTGAGTCCTCCAGATCAGAGGCAGTAGGGACGACCAGGGATGTTCTCTGTTTAGTGAGTCCTCCAGATCAGAGGCAGTAGGGACGACAAGAGATGTTCTCTGTTTAGTGAGTCCTCCAGATCAGACGCAGTAGGGACGACCAGGGATGGTCTCTGTTTAGTGAGTCCTCCAGATCAGAGGCAGTAGGGACGACCAGGGATGTTCTCTGTTTAGTGAGTCCTCCAGATCAGAGGCAGTAGGGATGACCAGGGATGTTCTCTGTTTAGTGAGTCCTCCAGATCAGAGGCAGTAGGGACGACCAGGGATGTACTCTGTTTAGTGAGTCCTCCAGATCAGAGGCAGTAGGGACGACCAGGGATGTTCTCTGTTTAGTGAGTCCTCCAGATCAGAGGCAGTAGGGATGACCAGGGATGTTTTCTGGTTAGTGAGTCCTCCAGATCAGAGGCAGTAGAGATGACCAGGGATGTTCTCTAGTTAGTGAGTCCTCCAGATCAGAGGCAGTAGGGACGACCAGGGATGTTCTCTGGTTAGTGAGTCCTCCAGATCAGAGGCAGTAGAGATGACCATGGATGTTCTCTGTTTAGTGAGTCTTCCAGATCAGAGGCAGTAGGGATGTTCTCTGTTTAGTGAGTCCTCCAGATCAGAGGCAGTAGGGACGACAAGGGATGTTCTCTGGTTAGTGAGTCCTCCAGATCAGAGGCAGTAGGGACGACCAGGGATGTTCTCTGGTTAGTGAGTCCTCCAGATAAGAGGCAGTAGAGATGACGAGGGATGTTCTCTGGTTAGTGAGTCCTCCAGATCAGCGGCAATAGGGATGACCAGGGATGTTCTCTGGTTAGTGAGTCCTCCAGATCAGAGGCAGTAGAGACGACCAGGGATGTTCTCTGTTTAGTGAGTCCTCCAGATCAGAGGCAGTAGGGACGACCAGGGATGTTCTCTGTTTAGTGAGTCCTCCAGATCAGAGGCAGTAGGGACGACCAGGGATGTTCTCTGTTTAGTGAGTCCTCCAGATCAGAGGCAGTAGGGACGACCAGGGATGTTCTCTGTTTAGTGAGTTTTCCAGAGCAGAGGCAGTAGGGACGTCCAGGGATGTTCTCTGTTTAGTGAGTCCTCCAGATCAGAGGCAGTAGGGGCGACCAGGGATGTCTGTTTAGTGAGTCCTCCAGATCAGAGGCAGTAGGGACGACCAGGGATGTTCTCTGTTTAGTGAGTCCTCCAGATCAGAGGCAGTAGGGACGACCAGGGATGTTGTCTGTTTAGTGAGTCCTCCAGATCAGAGGCAGTAGGGACGACCAGGGATGTTCTCTGTTTAGTGAGTCCTCCAGATCAGAGGCAGTAGGGACGACCAGGGATGTACTCTGTTTAGTGAGTCCTCCAGATCAGAGGCAGTAGGGACGACCAGGGATGTTCTCTGTTTAGTGAGTCCTCCAGATCAGAGGCAGTAGGGATGACCAGGGATGTTTTCTGGTTAGTGAGTCCTCCAGATCAGAGGCAGTAGAGATGACCAGGGATGTTCTCTAGTTAGTGAGTCCTCCAGATCAGAGGCAGTAGGGACGACCAGGGATGTTCTCTGGTTAGTGAGTCCTCCAGATCAGAGGCAGTAGAGATGACCATGGATGTTCTCTGTTTAGTGAGTCTTCCAGATCAGAGGCAGTAGGGATGTTCTCTGTTTAGTGAGTCCTCCAGATCAGAGGCAGTAGGGACGACAAGGGATGTTCTCTGGTTAGTGAGTCCTCCAGATCAGAGGCAGTAGGGACGACCAGGGATGTTCTCTGGTTAGTGAGTCCTCCAGATAAGAGGCAGTAGAGATGACGAGGGATGTTCTCTGGTTAGTGAGTCCTCCAGATCAGCGGCAATAGGGATGACCAGGGATGTTCTCTGGTTAGTGAGTCCTCCAGATCAGAGGCAGTAGAGACGACCAGGGATGTTCTCTGTTTAGTGAGTCCTCCAGATCAGAGGCAGTAGGGACGACCAGGGATGTTCTCTGTTTAGTGAGTCCTCCAGATCAGAGGCAGTAGGGACGACCAGGGATGTTCTCTGTTTAGTGAGTCCTCCAGATCAGAGGCAGTAGGGACGACCAGGGATGTTCTCTGTTTAGTGAGTTTTCCAGAGCAGAGGCAGTAGGGACGTCCAGGGATGTTCTCTGTTTAGTGAGTCCTCCAGATCAGAGGCAGTAGGGGCGACCAGGGATGTCTGTTTAGTGAGTCCTCCAGATCAGAGGCAGTAGGGACGACCAGGGATGTTCTCTGTTTAGTGAGTCCTCCAGATCAGAGGCAGTAGGGACGACCAGGGATGTTGTCTGTTTAGTGAGTCCTCCAGATCAGAGGCAGTAGGGACGACCAGGGATGTTCTCTGTTTAGTGAGTCCTCCAGATCAGAGGCAGTAGGGACGACCAGGGATGTTGTCTGTTTAGTGAGTCCTCCAGATCAGAGGCAGTAGGGACGACCAGGGATGTTGTCTGTTTAGTGAGTCCTCCAGATCAGAGGCAGTAGGGACGACCAGGGATGTTGTCTGTTTAGTGAGTCCTCCAGATCAGAGGCAGTAGGGACGACCAGGGATGTTCTCTGTTTAGTGAGTCCTCCAGATCAGAGGCAGTAGGGACGACCAGGGATGTTCTCTGTTTAGTGAGTCCTCCAGATCAGAGGCAGTAGGGACGACCAGGGATGTTCTCTGTTTAGTGAGTCCTCCAGATCAGAGGCAGTAAGGACGACCAGGGATGTTCTCTGGTTAGTGAGTCCTCCAGGTCAGAGGCAGTGGGGACGACCAGGGATGTTCTCTGTTTAGTGAGTCCTCCAGATCAGAGGCAGTAGGGATGACCAGGGATGTTCTCTGTTTAGTGAGTCCTCCAGATCAGAGGCAGTAGGGACGACCAGGAATGTTCTCTGTTTAGTGAGTCCTCCAGATCAGAGACAGTAGGGACGACCAGGGATGTTCTCTGTTTAGTGAGTCCTCCAGATCAGAGGCAGTAGGGACGACCAGGGATGTTCTCTGGTTAGTGAGTCATCCAGATCAGAGGCAGTAGGGATGACCAGGGATGTTTTCTGGTTAGTGAGTCCTCCAGATCAGAGGCAGTAGAGATGACCAGGGATGTTCTCTGGTTAGTGAGTCCTCCAGATCAGAGGCAGTAGGGACGACCAGGGATGTTCTCTGGTTAGTGAGTCCTCCAGATCAGAGGCAGTAGAGATGACCAGGGATGTTCTCTGTTTAGTGAGTCCTCCAGGACAGAGGCAGTAGGGACGACCAGGGATGTTCTCTGGTTAGTGAGTCTTCCAGATCAGAGGCAGTAGAGATGACCAGGGATGTTCTCTGTTTAGTGAGTCCTCCAGATCAGAGGCAGTAGGGATGTTCTCTGTTTAGAGAGTCCTCCAGATCAGAGGCAGTAGGGACGACAAGGGATGTTCTCTGGTTAGTTAGTCCTCCAGATCAGAGGCAGTAGGGACGACCAGGGATGTTTTCTGGTTAGTGAGTCCTCCAGATCAGAGGCAGTAGAGATGACCAGGGATGTTCTCTGGTTAGTGAGTCCTCCAGATCAGCGGCAGTAGGGATGACCAGGGATGTTCTCTGTTTAGTGAGTCCTCCAGATCAGAGGCAGTAGGGACGACCAGGGATGTTCTCTGTTTAGTGAGTCCTCCAGATCAGAGGCAGTATGGACGACCAGGGATGTTCTCTGTTTAGTGAGTCTTCCAGATCAGAGGCAGTAGGGCCGACCAGGGATGTTCTCTGTTTAGTGAGTACTCCAGATCAGAGGCAGTAGGGACGACCAGGGATGTTCTCTGTTTAGTAAGTCCTCCAGATCAGAGGCAGTAGGGACGACCAGGGATGTTCTCTGTTTAGTGAGTCCTCCAGATCAGAGGCAGTAGGGACGACCAGGGATGTTCTCTGTTTAGTGAGTCCTCCAGATCAGAGGCAGTAGGGACGACCAGGGATGTTCTCTGTTTAGTGAGTCCTCCAGATCAGAGGCAGTAGGGACGTCCAGGGATGTTCTCTGTTTAGTGAGTCCTCCAGATCAGAGGCAGTAGGGGCGACCAGGGATGTTGTCTGTTTAGTGAGTCCTCCAGATCAGAGGCAGTAGGGACGACCAGGGATGTTCTCTGTTTAGTGAGTCCTCCAGATCAGAGGCAGTAGGGACGACCAGGGATGTTGTCTGTTTAGTGAGTCCTCCAGATCAGAGGCAGTAGGGACGACAAGGGATGTTCTCTGTTTAGTGAGTCCTCCAGATCAGAGGCAGTAGGGACGACCAGGGATGTTGTCTGTTTAGTGAGTCCTCCAGATCAGAGGCAGTAGGGACGACCAGGGATGTTGTCTGTTTAGTGAGTCCTCCAGATCAGAGGCAGTAGGGACGACCAGGGATGTTGTCTGTTTAGTGAGTCCTCCAGATCAGAGGCAGTAGGGACGACCTAGGATGTTCTCTGGTTAGTGAGTCCTCCAGATCAGAGGCAGTAGGGACGACCAGGGATGTTCTCTGTTTAGTGAGTCCTCCAGATCAGAGGCAGTAGGGACGACCAGGGATGTTCTCTGTTTAGTGAGTCCTCCAGATCAGAGGCAGTAGGGACGACCAGGGATGTTGTCTGTTTAGTGAGTCCTCCAGATCAGAGGCAGTAGGGACGACCAGGGATGTTGTCTGTTTAGTGAGTCCTCCAGATCAGAGGCAGTAGGGACGACCAGGGATGTTCTCTGGTTAGTGAGTCCTCCAGATCAGAGGCAGTAGGGACGACCAGGGATGTTATCTGGTTAGTGAGTCCTCCAGATCAGATGCAGTAGGGATGACCAGGGATGTTATCTGGTTAGTGAGTCCTCCAGATCAGAGGCAGTAAGGACGACCAGGGATGTTCTCTGGTTAGTGAGTCCTCAAGGTCAGAGGCAGTGGGGACGACCAGGGATGTTCTCTGTTTAGTGAGTCCTCCAGATCAGAGGCAGTAGGGATGACCAGGGATGTTCTCTGTTTAGTGAGTCCTCCAGATCAGAGGCAGTAGGGACGACCAGGAATGTTCTCTGTTTAGTGAGTCCTCCAGATCAGAGACAGTAGGGACGACCAGGGATGTTCTCTGTTTAGTGAGTCCTCCAGATCAGAGGCAGTAGGGACGACCAGGGATGTTCTCTGGTTAGTGAGTCCTCCAGATCAGAGGCAGTAGGGACGACCAGGGATGTTCTCTGGTTAGTGAGTCATCCAGATCAGAGGCAGTAGGGATGACCAGGGATGTTTTCTGGTTAGTGAGTCCTCCAGATCAGAGGCAGTAGAGATGACCAGGGATGTTCTCTGGTTAGTGAGTCCTCCAGATCAGAGGCAGTAAGGACGACCAGGGATGTTCTCTGGTTAGTGAGTTCTCCAGATCAGAGGCAGTAGAGATGACCAGGGATGTTCTCTGTTTAGTGAGTCCTCCAGATCAGAGGCAGTAGGGATGTTCTCTGTTTAGTGAGTCCTCCAGATCAGAGGCAGTAGGGACGACAAGGGATGTTCTCTGTTTAGTGAGTCCTCCAGATCAGAGGCAGTAGGGACGACCAGGGATGTTCTCTGTTTAGTGAGTCCTCCAGATCAGAGGCAGTATGGACGACCAGGGATGTTCTCTGTTTAGTGAGTCTTCCAGATCAGAGGCAGTAGGGCCGACCAGGGATGTTCTCTGTTTAGTGAGTACTCCAGATCAGAGGCAGTAGGCACGACCAGGGATGTTCTCTGTTTAGTAAGTCCTCCAGATCAGAGGCAGTAGGGACGACCAGGGATGTTCTCTGTTTAGTGAGTCCTCCAGATCAGAGGCAGTAGGGACGACCAGGGATGTTCTCTGTTTAGTGAGTCCTCCAGATCAGAGGCAGTAGGGACGTCCAGGGATGTTCTCTGTTTAGTGAGTCCTCCAGATCAGAGGCAGTAGGGGCGACCAGGGATGTTGTCTGTTTAGTGAGTCCTCCAGATCAGAGGCAGTAGGGACGACCAGGGATGTTCTCTGTTTAGTGAGTCCTCCAGATCAGAGGCAGTAGGGACGACCAGGGATGTTGTCTGTTTAGTGAGTCCTCCAGATCAGAGGCAGTAGGGACGACAAGGGATGTTCTCTGTTTAGTGAGTCCTCCAGATCAGAGGCAGTAGGGACGACCAGGGATGTTGTCTGTTTAGTGAGTCCTCCAGATCAGAGGCAGTAGGGACGACCAGGGATGTTGTCTGTTTAGTGAGTCCTCCAGATCAGAGGCAGTAGGGACGACCTAGGATGTTCTCTGTTTAGTGAGTCCTCCAGATCAGAGGCAGTAGGGACGACCAGGGATGTTCTCTGTTTAGTGAGTCCTCCAGATCAGAGGCAGTAGGGACGACCAGGGATGTTCTCTGTTTAGTGAGTCCTCCAGATCAGAGGCAGTAGGGACGACCAGGGATGTTGTCTGTTTAGTGAGTCCTCCAGATCAGAGGCAGTAGGGACGACCAGGGATGTTGTCTGTTTAGTGAGTCCTCCAGATCAGAGGCAGTAGGGACGACCAGGGATGTTCTCTGGTTAGTGAGTCCTCCAGATCAGAGGCAGTAGGGACGACCAGGGATGTTATCTGGTTAGTGAGTCCTCCAGATCAGATGCAGTAGGGATGACCAGGGATATTCTCTGGTTAGTGAGTCCTCCAGATCAGAGGCAGTAAGGACGACCAGGGATGTTCTCTGGTTAGTGAGTCCTCCAGGTCAGAGGCAGTGGGGACGACCAGGGATGTTCTCTGTTTAGTGAGTCCTCCAGATCAGAGGCAGTAGGGACGACCAGGGATGTTGTCTGTTTAGTGAGTCCTCCAGATCAGAGGCAGTAGGGACGACCAGGGATGTTGTCTGTTTAGTGAGTCCTCCAGATCAGAGGCAGTAGGGACGACCAGGGATGTTCTCTGGTTAGTGAGTCCTCCAGATCAGAGGCAGTAGGGACGACCAGGGATGTTATCTGGTTAGTGAGTCCTCCAGATCAGATGCAGTAGGGATGACCAGGGATATTCTCTGGTTAGTGAGTCCTCCAGATCAGAGGCAGTAAGGACGACCAGGGATGTTCTCTGGTTAGTGAGTCCTCCAGGTCAGAGGCAGTGGGGACGACCAGGGATGTTCTCTGTTTAGTGAGTCCTCCAGATCAGAGGCAGTAGGGATGATTAGTGGTGTTCTCTGTTTAGTGAGTCCTCCAGATCAGAGGCAGTAGGGACGACCAGGAATGTTCTCTGTTTAGTGAGTCCTCCAGATCAGAGACAGTAGGGACGACCAGGGATGTTCTCTGTTTAGTGAGTCCTCCAGATCAGAGGCAGTAGGGACGACCAGGGATGTTCTCTGGTTAGTGAGTCCTCCAGATAAGAGGCAGTAGGGACGACCAGCGATGTTCTCTGGTTAGTGAGTCATCCAGATCAGAGGCAGTAGGGATGACCAGGGATGTTTTCTGGTTAGTGAGTCCTCCAGATCAGAGGCAGTAGAGATGACCAGGGATGTTCTCTGGTTAGTGAGTCCTCCAGATCAGAGGCAGTAAGGACGACCAGGGATGTTCTCTGGTTAGTGAGTTCTCCAGATCAGAGGCAGTAGAGATGACCAGGGATGTTCTCTGTTTAGTGAGTCCTCCAGATCAGAGGCAGTAGGGATGTTCTCTGTTTAGTGAGTCCTCCAGATCAGAGGCAGTAGGGACGACAAGGGATGTTCTCTGTTTAGTGAGTCCTCCAGATCAGAGGCAGTAGGGACGACCAGGGATGTTCTCTGTTTAGTGAGTCCTCCAGATCAGAGGCAGTAGGGACGACCAGGGATGTTCTCTGTTTAGTGAGTCCTCCAGATCAGAGGCAGTAGGGACGACCAGGGATGTTCTCTGTTTAGTGAGTCCTCCAGATCAGAGGCAGTAGGGACGACCAGGGATGTTATCTGGTTAGTGAGTCCTCCAGATCAGATGCAGTAGGGATGACCAGGGATGTTCTCTGATTAGTGAGTCCTCCAGATCAGAGGCAGTAAGGACGACCAGGGATGTTCTCTGGTTAGTGAGTCCTCCAGGTCAGAGGCAGTGGGGACGACCAGGGATGTTCTCTGTTTAGTGAGTCCTCCAGATCAGAGGCAGTAGGGATGACCAGGGATGTTCTCTGTTTAGTGAGTCCTCCAGATCAGAGGCAGTAGGGACGACCAGGAATGTTCTCTGTTTAGTGAGTCCTCCAGATCAGAGACAGTAGGGACGACCAGGGATGTTCTCTGTTTAGTGAGTCCTCCAGATCAGAGGCAGTAGGGACGACCAGGGATGTTCTCTGGTTAGTGAGTCCTCCAGATCAGAGGCAGTAGGGACGACCAGGGATGTTCTCTGGTTAGTGAGTCAACCAGATCAGAGGCAGTAGGGATGACCAGGGATGTTTTCTGGTTAGTGAGTCCTCCAGATCAGAGGCAGTAGAGATGACCAGGGATGTTCTCTGGTTAGTGAGTCCTCCAGATCAGAGGCAGTAAGGACGACCAGGGATGTTCTCTGGTTAGTGAGTTCTCCAGATCAGAGGCAGTAGAGATGACCAGGGATGTTCTCTGTTTAGTGAGTCCTCCAGATAAGAGGCAGTAGGGATGTTCTCTGTTTAGTGAGTCCTCCAGATCAGAGGCAGTAGGGACGACAAGGGATGTTCTCTGTTTAGTGAGTCCTCCAGATCAGAGGCAGTAGGGACGACCAGGGATGTTCTCTGTTTAGTGAGTCCTCCAGATCAGAGGCAGTAGGGACGTCCAGGGATGTTCTCTGTTTAGTGAGTCCTCCAGATCAGAGGCAGTAGGGGCGACCAGGGATGTTGTCTGTTTAGTGAGTCCTCCAGATCAGAGGCAGTAGGGACGACCAGGGATGTTCTCTGTTTAGTGAGTCCTCCAGATCAGAGGCAGTAGGGACGACCAGGGATGTTGTCTGTTTAGTGAGTCCTCCAGATCAGAGGCAGTAGGGACGACAAGGGATGTTCTCTGTTTAGTGAGTCCTCCAGATCAGAGGCAGTAGGGACGACCAGGGATGTTGTCTGTTTAGTGAGTCCTCCAGATCAGAGGCAGTAGGGACGACCAGGGATGTTGTCTGTTTAGTGAGTCCTCCAGATCAGAGGCAGTAGGGACGACCAGGGATGTTGTCTGTTTAGTGAGTCCTCCAGATCAGAGGCAGTAGGGACGACCTAGGATGTTCTCTGGTTAGTGAGTTCTCCAGATCAGAGGCAGTAGAGATGACCAGGGATGTTCTCTGTTTAGTGAGTCCTCCAGATCAGAGGCAGTAGGGACGACAAGGGATGTTCTCTGTTTAGTGAGTCCTCCAGATCAGAGGCAGTAGGGACGACCAGGGATGTTGTCTGTTTAGTGAGTCCTCCAGATCAGAGGCAGTAGGGACGACCTAGGATGTTCTCTGGTTAGTGAGTTCTCCAGATCAGAGGCAGTAGAGATGACCAGGGATGTTCTCTGTTTAGTGAGTCCTCCAGATCAGAGGCAGTAGGGACGTCCAGGGATGTTCTCTGTTTAGTGAGTCCTCCAGATCAGAGGCAGAAGGGGCGACCAGGGATGTTGTCTGTTTAGTGAGTCCTCCAGATCAGAGGCAGTAGGGACGACCAGGGATGTTCTCTGTTTAGTGAGTCCTCCAGATCAGAGGCAGTAGGGACGACCAGGGATGTTGTCTGTTTAGTGAGTCCTCCAGATCAGAGGCAGTAGGGACGACAAGGGATGTTCTCTGTTTAGTGAGTCCTCCAGATCAGAGGCAGTAGGGACGACCAGGGATGTTGTCTGTTTAGTGAGTCCTCCAGATCAGAGGCAGTAGGGACGACCAGGTATGTTGTCTGTTTAGTGAGTCCTCCAGATCAGAGGCAGTAGGGACGACCAGGGATGTTGTCTGTTTAGTGAGTCCTCCAGATCAGAGGCAGTAGGGACGACCTAGGATGTTCTCTGTTTAGGGAGTCCTCCAGATCAGAGGCAGTAGGGACGACCAGGGATGTTCTCTGTTTAGTGAGTCCTCCAGATCAGAGGCAGTAGGGACGACCAGGGATGTTCTCTGTTTAGTGAGTCCTCCAGATCAGAGGCAGTAGGGACGACCAGGGATGTTGTCTGTTTAGTGAGTCCTCCAGATCAGAGGCAGTAGGGACGACCAGGGATGTTGTCTGTTTAGTGAGTCCTCCAGATCAGAGGCAGTAGGGACGACCAGGGATGTTCTCTGGTTAGTGAGTCCTCCAGATCAGAGGCAGTAGGGACGACCAGGGATGTTATCTGGTTAGTGAGTCCTCCAGATCAGATGCAGTAGGGATGACCAGGGATATTCTCTGGTTAGTGAGTCCTCCAGATCAGAGGCAGTAAGGACGACCAGGGATGTTCTCTGGTTAGTGAGTCCTCCAGGTCAGAGGCAGTGGGGACGACCAGGGATGTTCTCTGTTTAGTGAGTCCTCCAGATCAGAGGCAGTAGGGATGACCAGGGATGTTCTCTGTTTAGTGAGTCCTCCAGATCAGAGGCAGTAGGGATGACCAGGAATGTTCTCTGTTTAGTGAGTCCTCCAGATCAGAGGCAGTAGGGACGACCAGGGATGTTGTCTGTTTAGTGAGTCCTCCAGATCAGAGGCAGTAGGGACGACCAGGGATGTTCTCTGGTTAGTGAGTCCTCCAGATCAGAGGCAGTAGGGACGACCAGGGATGTTATCTGGTTAGTGAGTCCTCCAGATCAGATGCAGTAGGGATGACCAGGGATATTCTCTGGTTAGTGAGTCCTCCAGATCAGAGGCAGTAAGGACGACCAGGGATGTTCTCTGGTTAGTGAGTCCTCCAGGTCAGAGGCAGTGGGGACGACCAGGGATGTTCTCTGTTTAGTGAGTCCTCCAGATCAGAGGCAGTAGGGATGACCAGGGATGTTCTCTGTTTAGTGAGTCCTCCAGATCAGAGGCAGTAGGGATGACCAGGAATGTTCTCTGTTTAGTGAGTCCTCCAGATCAGAGACAGTAGGGACGACCAGGGATGTTCTCTGTTTAGTGAGTCCTCCAGATCAGAGGCAGTAGGGACGACCAGGGATGTTCTCTGGTTAGTGAGTCCTCCAGATCAGAGGCAGTAGGGACGACCAGGGATGTTCTCTGGTTAGTGAGTCATCCAGATCAGAGGCAGTAGGGATGACCAGGGATGTTTTCTGGTTAGTGAGTCCTCCAGATCAGAGGCAGTAGAGATGACCAGGGATGTTCTCTGGTTAGTGAGTCCTCCAGATCAGAGGCAGTAAGGACGACCAGGGATGTTCTCTGGTTAGTGAGTTCTCCAGATCAGAGGCAGTAGAGATGACCAGGGATGTTCTCTGTTTAGTGAGTCCTCCAGATCAGAGGCAGTAGGGATGTTCTCTGTTTAGTGAGTCCTCCAGATCAGAGGCAGTAGGGACGACAAGGGATGTTCTCTGTTTAGTGAGTCCTCCAGATCAGAGGCAGTAGGGACGACCAGGGATGTTCTCTGTTTAGCGAGTCCTCCAGATCAGAGGCAGTAGGGACGACCAGGGATGTTCTCTGTTTTGTGAGTCCTCCAGATCAGAGGCAGTAGGGACGACCAGGGATGTTCTCTGTTTAGTGAGTCCTACAGATCAGAGGCAGTAGGGACGACCAGGGATGTTCTCTGTTTAGTGAGTCCTCCAGATCAGAGGCAGTAGGGATGAGCAGGGATGTTCTCTGTTTAGTGAGTTCTCCAGATCAGAGGCAGTAGGGACGACAAGGGATGTTCTCTGTTTAGTGAGTCCTCCAGATCAGAGGCAGTAGGGACGACCAGGGATGTTCTCTGGTTAGTGAGTCATCCAGATCAGAGGCAGTAGGGATGACCAGGGATGTTTTCTGGTTAGTGAGTCCTCCAGATCAGAGGCAGTAGAGATGACCAGGGATGTTCTCTGTTTAGTGAGTCCTCCAGATCAGAGGCAGTAAGGACGACCAGGGATGTTCTCTGGTTAGTGAGTTCTCCAGATCAGAGGCAGTAGAGATGACCAGGGATGTTCTCTGTTTAGTGAGTCCTCCAGATAAGAGGCAGTAGGGATGTTCTCTGTTTAGTGAGTCCTCCAGATCAGAGGCAGTAGGGACGACAAGGGATGTTCTCTGTTTAGTGAGTCCTCCAGATCAGAGGCAGTAGGGACGACCAGGGATGTTCTCTGTTTAGTGAGTCCTCCAGATCAGAGGCAGTAGGGACGTCCAGGGATGTTCTCTGTTTAGTGAGTCCTCCAGATCAGAGGCAGTAGGGGCGACCAGGGATGTTGTCTGTTTAGTGAGTCCTCCAGATCAGAGGCAGTAGGGACGACCAGGGATGTTCTCTGTTTAGTGAGTCCTCCAGATCAGAGGCAGTAGGGACGACCAGGGATGTTGTCTGTTTAGTGAGTCCTCCAGATCAGAGGCAGTAGGGACGACAAGGGATGTTCTCTGTTTAGTGAGTCCTCCAGATCAGAGGCAGTAGGGACGACCAGGGATGTTGTCTGTTTAGTGAGTCCTCCAGATCAGAGGCAGTAGGGACGACCAGGGATGTTGTCTGTTTAGTGAGTCCTCCAGATCAGAGGCAGTAGGGACGACCAGGGATGTTGTCTGTTTAGTGAGTCCTCCAGATCAGAGGCAGTAGGGACGACCTAGGATGTTCTCTGGTTAGTGAGTTCTCCAGATCAGAGGCAGTAGAGATGACCAGGGATGTTCTCTGTTTAGTGAGTCCTCCAGATCAGAGGCAGTAGGGACGACAAGGGATGTTCTCTGTTTAGTGAGTCCTCCAGATCAGAGGCAGTAGGGACGACCAGGGATGTTCTCTGTTTAGTGAGTCCTCCAGATCAGAGGCAGTAGGGACGTCCAGGGATGTTCTCTGTTTAGTGAGTCCTCCAGATCAGAGGCAGAAGGGGCGACCAGGGATGTTGTCTGTTTAGTGAGTCCTCCAGATCAGAGGCAGTAGGGACGACCAGGGATGTTCTCTGTTTAGTGAGTCCTCCAGATCAGAGGCAGTAGGGACGACCAGGGATGTTGTCTGTTTAGTGAGTCCTCCAGATCAGAGGCAGTAGGGACGACAAGGGATGTTCTCTGTTTAGTGAGTCCTCCAGATCAGAGGCAGTAGGGACGACCAGGGATGTTGTCTGTTTAGTGAGTCCTCCAGATCAGAGGCAGTAGGGACGACCAGGTATGTTGTCTGTTTAGTGAGTCCTCCAGATCAGAGGCAGTAGGGACGACCAGGGATGTTGTCTGTTTAGTGAGTCCTCCAGATCAGAGGCAGTAGGGACGACCTAGGATGTTCTCTGTTTAGGGAGTCCTCCAGATCAGAGGCAGTAGGGACGACCAGGGATGTTCTCTGTTTAGTGAGTCCTCCAGATCAGAGGCAGTAGGGACGACCAGGGATGTTCTCTGTTTAGTGAGTCCTCCAGATCAGAGGCAGTAGGGACGACCAGGGATGTTGTCTGTTTAGTGAGTCCTCCAGATCAGAGGCAGTAGGGACGACCAGGGATGTTGTCTGTTTAGTGAGTCCTCCAGATCAGAGGCAGTAGGGACGACCAGGGATGTTCTCTGGTTAGTGAGTCCTCCAGATCAGAGGCAGTAGGGACGACCAGGGATGTTATCTGGTTAGTGAGTCCTCCAGATCAGATGCAGTAGGGATGACCAGGGATATTCTCTGGTTAGTGAGTCCTCCAGATCAGAGGCAGTAAGGACGACCAGGGATGTTCTCTGGTTAGTGAGTCCTCCAGGTCAGAGGCAGTGGGGACGACCAGGGATGTTCTCTGTTTAGTGAGTCCTCCAGATCAGAGGCAGTAGGGATGACCAGGGATGTTCTCTGTTTAGTGAGTCCTCCAGATCAGAGGCAGTAGGGATGACCAGGAATGTTCTCTGTTTAGTGAGTCCTCCAGATCAGAGGCAGTAGGGACGACCAGGGATGTTGTCTGTTTAGTGAGTCCTCCAGATCAGAGGCAGTAGGGACGACCAGGGATGTTCTCTGGTTAGTGAGTCCTCCAGATCAGAGGCAGTAGGGACGACCAGGGATGTTATCTGGTTAGTGAGTCCTCCAGATCAGATGCAGTAGGGATGACCAGGGATATTCTCTGGTTAGTGAGTCCTCCAGATCAGAGGCAGTAAGGACGACCAGGGATGTTCTCTGGTTAGTGAGTCCTCCAGGTCAGAGGCAGTGGGGACGACCAGGGATGTTCTCTGTTTAGTGAGTCCTCCAGATCAGAGGCAGTAGGGATGACCAGGGATGTTCTCTGTTTAGTGAGTCCTCCAGATCAGAGGCAGTAGGGATGACCAGGAATGTTCTCTGTTTAGTGAGTCCTCCAGATCAGAGACAGTAGGGACGACCAGGGATGTTCTCTGTTTAGTGAGTCCTCCAGATCAGAGGCAGTAGGGACGACCAGGGATGTTCTCTGGTTAGTGAGTCCTCCAGATCAGAGGCAGTAGGGACGACCAGGGATGTTCTCTGGTTAGTGAGTCATCCAGATCAGAGGCAGTAGGGATGACCAGGGATGTTTTCTGGTTAGTGAGTCCTCCAGATCAGAGGCAGTAGAGATGACCAGGGATGTTCTCTGGTTAGTGAGTCCTCCAGATCAGAGGCAGTAAGGACGACCAGGGATGTTCTCTGGTTAGTGAGTTCTCCAGATCAGAGGCAGTAGAGATGACCAGGGATGTTCTCTGTTTAGTGAGTCCTCCAGATCAGAGGCAGTAGGGATGTTCTCTGTTTAGTGAGTCCTCCAGATCAGAGGCAGTAGGGACGACAAGGGATGTTCTCTGTTTAGTGAGTCCTCCAGATCAGAGGCAGTAGGGACGACCAGGGATGTTCTCTGTTTAGCGAGTCCTCCAGATCAGAGGCAGTAGGGACGACCAGGGATGTTCTCTGTTTTGTGAGTCCTCCAGATCAGAGGCAGTAGGGACGACCAGGGATGTTCTCTGTTTAGTGAGTCCTACAGATCAGAGGCAGTAGGGACGACCAGGGATGTTCTCTGTTTAGTGAGTCCTCCAGATCAGAGGCAGTAGGGATGAGCAGGGATGTTCTCTGTTTAGTGAGTTCTCCAGATCAGAGGCAGTAGGGATGACCAGGGATGTTCTCTGTTTAGTGAGTCCTCCAGATCAGAGGCAGTAGGGATGACCAGGGATGTTCTCTGTTTAGTGAGTCCTCCAGATCAGAGGCAGTAGGGATGACCATGGATGTTCTCTGTTTAGTGAGTCCTCCAGATCAGAGGCAGTAGGGACGACCAGGGTTGTTCTCTGTTTAGTGAGTCCTCCAGATTAGAGGCAGTAGGGATGACCAGGGATGTTCTCTGTTTAGTGAGTCCTCCAGATCAGAGGCAGTAGGGATGACCAGGGATGTTCTCTGTTTAGTGAGTCCTCCATATCAGAGGCAGTAGGGATGTTCTCTGTTTAGTGAGTCCTCCAGATCAGTAGGGATGACCATGGATGTTCTCTGTTTAGTGAGTCTGCCAGATTAGAGGCAGTAGGGACGATCAGAAATGTTCTCTGTTTAGTGAGTCCTCCAGATCAGAGGCAGTAGGGATGACCAGGGATGTTCTCTGTTTAGTGAGTCCTCCAGATCAGAGGCAGTAGGGACGACCAGGGATGTTCTCTGTTTAGTGAGTCTCCCAGATCAGAGGCAGTAGGGACGACCAGAGATGTTCTCTGTTTAGTGAGTCTCCCAGATCAGAGGCAGTAGGGACGACCAGGGATGTTCTCTGTTTAGTGAGTCTGCCAGATCAGAGGCAGTAGGGACGACCAGGGATGTTCTCTGTTTAGTGAGTCCTCCAGATCAGAGGCAGTAGGGATGACCAGGGATGTTCTCTGTTTAGTGAGTCCACCAGATCAGAGACAGTAGTGATGACATGGGATGTTCTCTGCTTAGTGAGTCCTCCAGATCAGAGACAGTAGGGATGACCAGGGATGTTCTCTGGTTAGTGAGTCCTCCAGATCAGAGACAGTAGGGACGACCAGGGATGTTCTCTGTTTAGTGACTCCTCAAGATCAGAGACAGTAGGGATGACCAGGGATGTTCTCTGGTTAGTGAGTCCTCCAGATCAGAGGCAGTAGGGACGACCAGGGATGTTCTCTGGTTAGTGAGTCCTCCAGATCAGAGGCAGTAGGGATGACCAGGGATGTTCTCTGTTTAGTGAGTCCTCCAGATCAGAGGCAGTAGGGACGAACAGGGATTTTCTCTGTTTAGTGAGTCCTCCAGTTCAGAGGCAGTATGGACGACCAGGGATGTTCTCTGTTTAGTGAGTCCTCCAGATCAGAGGCAGTAGGGATGACCAGGGATGTTCTCTGTTTAGTGAGTCTGCCAGATTAGAGGCAGTAGGGACGATCAGAAATGTTCTCTGTTTAGTGAGTCCTCCAGATCAGAGGCAGTAGGGATGACCAGGGATGTTCTCTGTTTAGTGAGTCCTCCAGATCAGAGGCAGTAGGGACGACCAGGGATGTTCTCTGTTTAGTGAGTCTCCCAGATCAGAGGCAGTAGGGACGACCAGAGATGTTCTCTGTTTAGTGAGTCTCCCAGATCAGAGGCAGTAGGGACGACCAGGGATGTTCTCTGTTTAGTGAGTCTGCCAGATCAGAGGCAGTAGGGACGACCAGGGATGTTCTCTGTTTAGTGAGTCCTCCAGATCAGAGGCAGTAGGGATGACCAGGGATGTTCTCTGTTTAGTGAGTCCACCAGATCAGAGACAGTAGTGATGACATGGGATGTTCTCTGCTTAGTGAGTCCTCCAGATCAGAGACAGTAGGGATGACCAGGGATGTTCTCTGGTTAGTGAGTCCTCCAGATCAGAGACAGTAGGGACGACCAGGGATGTTCTCTGTTTAGTGACTCCTCAAGATCAGAGACAGTAGGGATGACAAGGGATGTTCTCTGGTTAGTGAGTCCTCCAGATCAGAGGCAGTAGGGACGACCAGGGATGTTCTCTGGTTAGTGAGTCCTCCAGATCAGAGGCAGTAGGGATGACCAGGGATGTTCTCTGTTTAGTGAGTCCTCCAGATCAGAGGCAGTAGGGACGAACAGGGATTTTCTCTGTTTAGTGAGTCCTCCAGATCAGAGGCAGCAGGGATGTTCTCTGTTTAGTGAGTCCTCCAGATCAGAGTCAGTAGGGATGACCAGGGATGTTCTCTGTTTAGTGAGTCCTCCAGATCAGAGGCAGTAGGGACGATCAGAGATGTTCTCTGTTTAGTGAGTCCTCCAGATCAGAGGCAGTAGGGACGACCAGGGATGTTCTCTGTTTAGTGAGTCCTCCAGTTCATAGGCAGTATGGACGACCAGGGATGTTCTCTGTTTAGTGAGTCCTCCAGATCAGAGGCAGTAGGGATGACCAGGGATGTTCTCTGTTTAGTGAGTCTGCCAGATTAGAGGCAGTAGGGACGATCAGAAATGTTCTCTGTTTAGTGAGTCCTCCAGATCAGAGGCAGTAGGGACGACCAGGGATGTTCTCTGTTTAGTGAGTCTGCCAGATCAGAGGCAGTAGGGACGACCAGGGATGTTCTCTGTTTAGTGAGTCCTCCAGATCAGAGGCAGTAGGGATGACCAGGGATGTTCTCTTTTTAGTGAGTCCACCAGATCAGAGACAGTAGTGATGACATGGGATGTTCTCTGCTTAGTGAGTCCTCCAGATCAGAGACAGTAGGGATGACCAGGGATGTTCTCTGGTTAGTGAGTCCTCCAGATCAGAGACAGTAGGGACGACCAGGGATGTTCTCTGTTTAGTGACTCCTCAAGATCAGAGACAGTAGGGACGACCAGGGATGTTCTCTGGTTAGTGAGTCCTCCAGATCAGAGGCAGTAGGGACGACCAGGGATGTTCTCTGGTTAGTGAGTCCTCCAGATCAGAGGCAGTAGGGACGAACAGGGATGTTCTCTGATTAGTGAGTCCTCCAGATCAGAGGCAGCAGGGATGTTCTCTGTTTAGTGAGTCCTCCAGATCAGAGGCAGTAGGGATGACCAGGGATGTTCTCTGTTTAGTGAGTCCTCCAGATCAGAGGCAGTAGGGACGATCAGAGATGTTCTCTGTTTAGTGAGTCCTCCAGATCAGAGGCAGTAGGGATGACCAGGGATGTTCTCTGTTTAGTGAGTCCTCCAGTTCATAGGCAGTATGGACGACCAGGGATGTTCTCTGTTTAGTGAGTCCTCCAGATCAGAGGCAGTAGGGATGACCAGAGATGTTCTCTGTTTAGTGAGTCTGCCAGATCAGAGGCAGTAGGGACGACCAGGGATGTTCTCTGTTTAGTGAGTCTGCCAGATCAGAGGCAGTAGGGACGACCAGGGATGTTCTCTGTTTAGTGAGTCCTCCAGATCAGAGGCAGTAGGGATGACCAGGGATGTTCTCTGTTTAGTGAGTCCACCAGATCAGAGACAGTAGTGATGACATGGGATGTTCTCTGCTTAGTGAGTCCTCCAGATCAGAGACAGTAGGGATGACCAGGGATGTTCTCTGGTTAGTGAGTCCTCCAGATCAGAGACAGTAGGGACGACCAGGGATGTTCTCTGTTTAGTGACTCCTCAAGATCAGAGACAGTAGGGACGACCAGGGATGTTCTCTGGTTAGTGAGTCCTCCAGATCAGAGGCAGTAGGGACGACCAGGGATGTTCTCTGGTTAGTGAGTCCTCCAGATCAGAGGCAGTAGGGACGAACAGGGATGTTCTCTGTTTAGTGAGTCCTCCAGATCAGAGGCAGCAGGGATGTTCTCTGTTTAGTGAGTCCTCCAGATCAGAGGCAGTAGGGATGACCAGGGATGTTCTCTGTTTAGTGAGTCCTCCAGATCAGAGGCAGTAGGGACGATCAGAGATGTTCTCTGTTTAGTGAGTCCTCCAGATCAGAGGCAGTAGGGATGACCAGGGATGTTCTCTGTTTAGTGAGTCCTCCAGTTCATAGGCAGTATGGACGACCAGGGATGTTCTCTGTTTAGTGAGTCCTCCAGATCAGAGGCAGTAGGGATGATCAGAGATGTTCTCTGTTTAGTGAGTCTGCCAGATTAGAGGCAGTAGGGACGATCAGAAATGTTCTCTGTTTAGTGAGTCCTCCAGATCAGAGGCAGTAGGGATGACCAGGGATGTTCTCTGTTTAGTGAGTTCTCCAGATCAGAGGCAGTAGGGACGACCAGGGATGTTCTCTGTTTAGTGAGTCTCCCAGATCAGAGGCAGTAGGGACGACCAGAGATGTTCTCTGTTTAGTGAGTCTCCCAGATCAGAGGCAGTAGGGACGACCAGGGATGTTCTCTGTTTAGTGAGTCTGCCAGATCAGAGGCAGTAGGGACGACCAGGGATGTTCTCTGTTTAGTGAGTCCTCCAGATCAGAGGCAGTAGGGATGACCAGGGATGTTCTCTGTTTAGTGAGTCCACCAGATCAGAGACAGTAGAGATGACATGGGATGTTCTCTGCTTACTGAGTCCTCCAGATCAGAGACAGTAGGGATGACCAGGGATGTTCTCTGGTTAGTGAGTCCTCCAGATCAGAGACAGTAGGGACGACCAGGGATGTTCTCTGTTTAGTGACTCCTCAAGATCAGAGACAGTAGGGACGACCAGGGATGTTCTCTGGTTAGTGAGTCCTCCAGATCAGAGGCAGTAGGGACGACCAGGGATGTTCTCTGGTTAGTGAGTCCTCCAGATCAGAGGCAGTAGGGATGACCAGGGATGTTCTCTGTTTAGTGAGTCCTCCAGATCAGAGGCAGTAGGGACGAACAGGGATGTTCTCTGTTTAGTGAGTCCTCCAGATCAGAGGCAGCAGGGATGTTCTCTGTTTAGTGAGTCCTCCAGATCAGAGGCAGTAGGGATGACCAGGGATGTTCTCTGTTTAGTGAGTCCTCCAGATCAGAGGCAGTAGGGACGATCAGAGATGTTCTCTGTTTAGTGAGTCCTCCAGATCAGAGACAGTAGGGACGACCAGGGATGTTCTCTGTTTAGTGAGTCCTCCAGATCAGAGGCAGTAGGGATGACCAGGGATGTTCTATGTTTAGTGAGTCCTCCAGTTCAGAGGCAGTAGGGATGACCAGGGATGTTCTCTGTTTAGTGAGTCGACCAGATCAGAGACAGTAGAGATGACCAGGGATGTTCTCTGCTTAGTGAGTCCTCCAGATCAGAGACAGTAGGGATGACCAGGGATGTTCTCTGTTTAGTGACTCCTCAAGATCAGAGACAGTAGGGACAACCAGGGATGATCTCTGTTTAGTGAGTCCTCCAGATCAGAGGCAGTAGGGATGACCAGGGATGTTCTCTGTTTAGTGAGTCCTCCAGTTCAGAGGCAGTATGGACGACCAGGGATGTTCTCTGTTTAGTGAGTCCTCCAGATCAGAGGCAGTAGGGACGACCAGGGATGTTCTCTGGTTAGTGAGTCCTCCAGATCAGAGGCAGTAGGGACGACCAGGGATGTTCTCTGTTTAGTGAGTCCTCCAGATCAGAGGCAGTAGGGACGACCAGGGATGTTCTCTGTTTAGTGAGTCCTCCAGATCAGATGCAGTAGGGGTGACCAGGGATGTTCTCTGTTTAGTGAGTCCTCCAGATCAGAGGCAGTAGGGATGACCAGGGATGTTCTCTGTTTAGTGAGTCCTCCAGATCAGAGGCAGTAGGGATGACCAGGGATGTTCTCTGTTTAGTGAGTCCTCCAGATCAGAGGAAGTAGGGACGACCAGGGATGTTCTCTGTTTAGTGAGTCCTCAGAGAGGCAGTAGGGACGACCAGGGATGTTTTCTGTTTAGTGAGTCCTCCAGATCAGAGGCAGTAGGGACGACCAGGGATGTTTTCTGTTTAGTGAGTCCTCCAGATCAGAGGCAGTAGGGACGACCAGGGATGTTCTCTGTTTAGTGAGTCCTCCAGATCAGAGGCTGTAGGGACGACCAGGGATGTTCTCTGTTTAGTGAGTCCTCCAGATCAGAGGCAGTAGGGATGACCAGGGATTTTCTCTGTTTAGTGAGTCCTCCAGATCAGAGGCAGTAGGGATGACCAGGGATGTTCTCTCTTTAGTGAGTCCTCCAGATCAGAGGCAGTAGGGATGACCAGGGATGTTCTCTGTTTAGTGAGTCCTCCAGGTCAGAGGCAGTAGGGATGACCAGGGATGTTCTCTGTTTAGTGAGTCCTCCAGATCAGATGCAGTAGGGATGACCAGGGATGTTCTCTGTTTAGTGAGTCCTCCAGATCAGAGGCAGTATGGACGACCAGGGATGTTCTCTGTTTAGTGAGTCCTCCAGATCAGAGGCAGTAGGGATGACCAGGGATGTTCTCTGTTTAGTGAGTCTGCCAGATTAGAGGCAGTAGGGACGATCAGAAATGTTCTCTGTTTAGTGAGTCCTCCAGATCAGAGGCAGTAGGGATGACCAGGGATGTTCTCTGTTTAGTGAGTTCTCCAGATCAGAGGCAGTAGGGACGACCAGGGATGTTATCTGTTTAGTGAGTCTCCCAGATCAGATGCAGTAGGGACGACCAGAGATGTTCTCTGTTTAGTGAGTCTCCCAGATCAGAGGCAGTAGGGACGACCAGGGATGTTCTCTGTTTAGTGAGTCTGCCAGATCAGAGGCAGTAGGGACGACCAGGGATGTTCTCTGTTTAGTGAGTCCTCCAGATCAGAGGCAGTAGGGATGACCAGGGATGTTCTCTGTTTAGTGAGTCCACCAGATCAGAGACAGTAGAGATGACATGGGATGTTCTCTGCTTAGTGAGTCCTCCAGATCAGAGACAGTAGGGATGACCAGGGATGTTCTCTGGTTAGTGAGTCCTCCAGATCAGAGACAGTAGGGACGACCAGGGATGTTCTCTGTTTAGTGACTCCTCAAGATCAGAGACAGTAGGGACGACCAGGGATGTTCTCTGGTTAGTGAGTCCTCCAGATCAGAGGCAGTAGGGACGACCAGGGATGTTCTCTGGTTAGTGAGTCCTCCAGATCAGAGGCAGTAGGGATGACCAGGGATGTTCTCTGTTTACTGAGTCCTCCAGATCAGAGGCAGTTGGGACGAACAGGGATGTTCTCTGTTTAGTGAGTCCTCCAGATCAGAGGCAGCAGGGATGTTCTCTGTTTAGTGAGTCCTCCAGATCAGAGGCAGTAGGGATGACCAGGGATGTTCTCTGTTTAGTGAGTCCTCCAGATCAGAGGCAGTAGGGACGATCAGAGATGTTCTCTGTTTAGTGAGTCCTCCAGATCAGAGGCAGTAGGGATGACCAGGGATGTTCTCTGTTTAGTGAGTCCTCCAGTTCAGAGGCAGTAGGGATGACCAGGGATGTTCTCTGTTTAGTGAGTCGACCAGATCAGAGACAGTAGAGATGACCAGGGATGTTCTCTGCTTAGTGAGTCCTCCAGATCAGAGACAGTAGGGATGACCAGGGATGTTCTCTGTTTAGTGACTCCTCAAGATCAGAGACAGTAGGGACAACCAGGGATGATCTCTGTTTAGTGAGTCCTCCAGATCAGAGGCAGTAGGGACAACCAGGGATGTTTTCTGTTTAGTGAGTCCTCCAGATCAGAGGCAGTAGGGACGACCAGGGATGTTTTCTGTTTAGTGAGTCCTCCAGATCAGAGGCAGTAGGACGACCAGGGATGTTGTCTGTTTAGTGAGTCCTCCAGATAAGAGGCAGTAGGGACGACCAGGGATGTTCTCTGTTTAGTGAGTCCTCCAGATCAGAGGCAGTAGGGACGACCAGGGATGTTTTCTGTTTAGTGAGTCCTCCAGATCAGAGGCAGTAGGGACGAGCAGGGATGTTCTCTGTTTAGTGAGTCCTCCAGATCAGAGGCTGTAGGGACGACCAGGGATGTTCTCTGCTTAGTGAGTCCTCCAGATCAGAGGCAGTAGGGATGACCAGGGATTTTCTCTGTTTAGTGAGTCCTCCAGATCAGAGGCAGTAGGGATGACCAGGGATGTTCTCTCTTTAGTGAGTCCTCCAGATCAGAGGCAGTAGGGATGACCAGGGATGTTCTCTGTTTAGTGAGTCCTCCAGGTCAGAGGCAGTAGGGATGACCAGGGATGTTCTCTGTTTAGTGAGTCCTCCAGATCAGAGGCAGTAGGGATGACCAGGGATGTTCTCTGTTTAGTGAGTCCTCCAGATCAGAGGCAGTAGGGACGACCAGGGATGTTCTCTGTTTAGTGAGTCCTCCAGATCAGAGGCAGTAGGGATGACCAGGGATGTTCTCTGTTTAGTGAGTCCTCCAGATCAGAGGCAGTAGGGATGTTCTCTGTTTAGTGAGTCCTCCAGATCAGTAGGGATGACCAGGGATGTTCTCTGTTTAGTGAGTCCACCAGATCAGAGGCAGTAGGGATGACCAAGGATGTTCTCTGTTTAGTTAGTCCTCCAGATCAGAGGCAGTAGGGATGACCAGGGATGTTCTCTGTTTAGTGAGTCCTCCAGATCAGAGGTAGTAGGGATGACCAGGGATGTTCTCTGTTTAGTGAGTCCTCCAGATCAGAGGCAGTAGGGACGACCAGGGATGTTCTCTGTTTAGTGAGTCCTCCAGATCAGAGGCAGTAGGGACGACCAGGGATGTTCTCTGTTTAGTGAGTCCTCCAGATCAGAGGCAGTAGGGATGACCAGGGATGTTCTCTGTTTAGTGAGTCCTCCAGATCAGAGGCAGTAGGGACGACCAGGGATGTTCTCTGTTTAGTGAGTCCTCCAGATCAGAGGCAGTTGCGATGACCAGGGATGTTCTCTGTTTAGTGAGTCCTCCAGATCAGAGGCAGTAGGGATGTTCTCTGTTTAGTGAGTCCTCCAGATCAGAGGCAGTAGCGACGACCAGGGATGTTCTCTGTTTAGTGAGTCCTCCAGATCAGAGTCAGTAGGGATGACCAGGGATGTTCTCTGTTTAGTGAGTCCTCCAGATCAGAGACAGTAGGGACGACCAGGGATGTTCTCTGTTTAGTGAGTCCTCCAGATCAGAGGCAGTAGGGATGTTCTCTGTTTAGTGAGTCCTCCAGATCAGAGGCAGTAGGGATGTTCTCTGTTTAGTGAGTCCTCCAGATCAGTAGGGATGACCAGGGATGTTCTCTGTTTAGTGAGTCCACCAGATCAGAGGCAGTAGGGATGACCAAGGATGTTCTCTGTTTAGTTAGTCCTCCAGATCAGAGGCAGTAGGGATGACCAGGGATGTTCTCTGTTTAGTGAGTCCTCCAGATCAGAGGCAGTAGGGACGACCAGGGATATTCTCTGTTTAGTGAGTCCTCCAGATCAGAGGCAGTAGGGATGACCAGGGATGTTCTCTGTTTAGTGAGTCCTCCAGATCAGAGGCAGTAGGGATGTTCTCTGTTTAGTGAGTCCTCCAGATCAGAGGCAGTAGGGATGACCAGGGATATTCTCTGTTTAGTGAGTCCTCCAGATCAGAGGCAGTAGGGACGACCAGGGATGTTCTCTGTTTAGTGAGTCCTCCAGATCAGAGGCAGTAGGGACGACCAGGGATGTTCTCTGTTTAGTGAGTCCTCCAGATCAGAGGCAGTAGGGATGACCAGGGATGTTCTCTGTTTAGTGAGTCCTCCAGATCAGAGGCAGTAGGGACGACCAGGGATGTTCTCTGTTTAGTGAGTCCTCCAGATCAGAGGCAGTAGGGACGACCAGGGATGTTCTCTGTTTATTGAGTCCTCCAGATCAGAGGCTGTAGGGACGACCAGGGATGTTCTCTGTTTAGTGAGTCCTCCAGGTCAGAGGCAGTAGGGATGACCGGGGATGTTCTCTGTTTAGTGAGTCCTCCAGATCAGAGGCAGTAGGGATGACCAGGGATGTTCTCTGTTTAGTGAGTCCTCCAGATCAGAGTCAGTAGGGATGACCAGGGATGTTCTCTGTTTAGTGAGTCCTCCAGATCAGAGGAAGTAGGGATGACCAGGGATGTTCTCTGTTTAGTGAGTCCTCCAGATCAGAGGCAGTAGGGATGACCAGGGATGTTCTCTGTTTAGTGAGTCCTCCAGATCAGAGGCAGTAGGGACGACCAGGGTTGTTCTCTGTTTAGTGAGTCCTCCAGATTAGAGGCAGTAGGGATGACCAGGGATGTTCTCTGTTTAGTGAGTCCTCCAGATCAGAGGCAGTAGGGATGACCAGGGATGTTCTCTGTTTAGTGAGTCATCCAGATCAGAGGCAGTAGGGATGACCAGGGATGTTCTCTGTTTAGTGAGTCCTCCAGATCAGAGGCAGTAGGGATGACCAGGGATGTTCTCTGTTTAGTGAGTCCTCCAGATCAGAGGCAGTAGGGACGACCAGGGATGTTCTCTGTTTAGTGAGTCCTCCAGATCAGAGGCAGTAGGGATGACCAGGGATGTTCTCTGTTTAGTGAGTCCTCCAGATCAGAGGCAGTAGGGATGTTCTCTGTTTAGTGAGTCCTCCAGATCAGAGGCAGTAGGGATGACCAGGGATGTTCTCTGTTTAGTGAGTCCTCCAGATCAGAGGCAGTAGGGACGACCAGGGATGTTCTCTGTTTAGTGAGTCCTCCAGATCAGAGGCAGTAGGGATGACCAGGGATGTTCTCTGTTTAGTGAGTCCTCCAGATCAGAGGCAGTAGGGATGTTCTCTGTTTAGTGAGTCCTCCAGATCAGAGGCAGTAGGGATGACCAGGGATGTTCTCTATTTAGTGAGTCCTCCAGATCAGAGGCAGTAGGGATGACCAGGGATGTTCTCTGTTTAGTGAGTCCTCCAGGTCAGAGGCAGTAGGGATGACCAGGGATGTTCTCTGTTTAGTGAGTCCTCCAGATCAGAGTCAGTAGGGATGACCAGGGATGTTCTCTGTTTAGTGAGTCCTCCAGATCAGAGGCAGTAGGGATGTTCTCTGTTTAGTGAGTCCTCCAGATCAGAGGCAGTAGGGATGACCAGGGATGTTCTCTGTTTAGTGAGTCCTCCAGATCAGAGTCAGTAGGGATGACCAGGGATGTTCTCTGTTTAGTGAGTCCTCCAGATCAGAGGCAGTAGAGATGACATGGGATGTTCTCTGCTTAGTGAGTCCTCCAGATCAGAGACAGTAGGGATGACCAGGGATGTTCTCTGGTTAGTGAGTCCTCCAGATCAGAGACAGTAGGGACGACCAGGGATGTTCTCTGTTTAGTGACTCCTCAAGATCAGAGACAGTAGGGACGACCAGGGATGTTCTCTGGTTAGTGAGTCCTCCAGATCAGAGGCAGTAGGGACGACCAGGGATGTTCTCTGGTTAGTGAGTCCTCCAGATCAGAGGCAGTAGGGATGACCAGGGATGTTCTCTGTTTAGTGAGTCCTCCAGATCAGAGGCAGTAGGGACGAACAGGGATGTTCTCTGTTTAGTGAGTCCTCCAGATCAGAGGCAGCAGGGATGTTCTCTGTTTAGTGAGTCCTCCAGATCAGAGGCAGTAGGGATGACCAGGGATGTTCTCTGTTTAGTGAGTCCTCCAGATCAGAGGCAGTAGGGACGATCAGAGATGTTCTCTGTTTAGTGAGTCCTCCAGATCAGAGGCAGTAGGGATGACCAGGGATGTTCTATGTTTAGTGAGTCCTCCAGTTCAGAGGCAGTAGGGATGACCAGGGATGTTCTCTGTTTAGTGAGTCGACCAGATCAGAGACAGTAGAGATGACCAGGGATGTTCTCTGCTTAGTGAGTCCTCCAGATCAGAGACAGTAGGGATGACCAGGGATGTTCTCTGTTTAGTGACTCCTCAAGATCAGAGACAGTAGGGACAACCAGGGATGATCTCTGTTTGGTGAGTCCTCCAGATCAGAGGCAGTAGGGATGACCAGGGATGTTCTCTGTTTAGTGAGTCCTCCAGTTCAGAGGCAGTATGGACGACCAGGGATGTTCTCTGTTTAGTGAGTCCTCCAGATCAGAGGCAGTAGGGACGACCAGGGATGTTCTCTGGTTAGTGAGTCCTCCAGATCAGAGGCAGTAGGGACGACCAGGGATGTTCTCTGTTTAGTGAGTCCTCCAGATCAGAGGCAGTAGGGACGACCAGGGATGTTCTCTGTTTAGTGAGTCCTCCAGATCAGAGGCAGTAGGGATGACCAGGGATGTTCTCTGTTTAGTGAGTCCTCCAGATCAGAGGCAGTAGGGATGACCAGGGATGTTCTCTGTTTAGTGAGTCCTCCAGATCAGAGGCAGTAGGGATGACCAGGGATGTTCTCTGTCTAGTGAGTCCTCCAGATCAGAGGAAGTAGGGACGACCAGGGATGTTCTCTGTTTAGTGAGTCCTCAGAGAGGCAGTAGGGACGACCAGGGATGTTTTCTGTTTACTGAGTCCTCCAGATCAGAGGCAGTAGGGACGACCAGGGATGTTTTCTGTTTAGTGAGTCCTCCAGATCAGAGGCAGTAGGGACGACCAGGGATGTTCTCTGTTTAGTGAGTCCTCCAGATCAGAGGCTGTAGGGACGACCAGGGATGTTCTCTGTTTAGTGAGTCCTCCAGATCAGAGGCAGTAGGGATGACCAGGGATGTTCTCTCTTTAGTGAGTCCTCCAGATCAGAGGCAGTAGGGATGACCAGGGATGTTCTCTGTTTAGTGAGTCCTCCAGGTCAGAGGCAGTAGGGATGACCAGGGATGTTCTCTGTTTAGTGAGTCCTCCAGATCAGAGGCAGTAGGGATGACCAGGGATGTTCTCTGTTTAGTGAGTCCTCCAGATCAGAGGCAGTAGGGATGACCAGGGATGTTCTCTGTTTAGTGAGTCCTCCAGATCAGAGGCAGTAGGGATGACCAGGGATGTTCTCTGTCTAGTGAGTCCTCCAGATCAGAGGAAGTAGGGACGACCAGGGATGTTCTCTGTTTAGTGAGTCCTCAGAGAGGCAGTAGGGACGACCAGGGATGTTTTCTGTTTAGTGAGTCCTCCAGATCAGAGGCAGTAGGGACGACCAGGGATGTTTTCTGTTTAGTGAGTCCTCCAGATCAGAGGCAGTAGGGACGACCAGGGATGTTCTCTGTTTAGTGAGTCCTCCAGATCAGAGGCTGTAGGGACGACCAGGGATGTTCTCTGTTTAGTGAGTCCTCCAGATCAGAGGCAGTAGGGATGACCAGGGATGTTCTCTCTTTAGTGAGTCCTCCAGATCAGAGGCAGTAGGGATGACCAGGGATGTTCTCTGTTTAGTGAGTCCTCCAGGTCAGAGGCAGTAGGGATGACCAGGGATGATCTCTGTTTAGTGAGTCCTCCAGATCAGAGGCAGTAGGGATGACCAGGGATGTTCTCTGTTTAGTGAGTCCTCCAGATCAGAGGCAGTATGGACGACCAGGGATGTTCTCTGTTTAGTGAGTCCTCCAGATCAGAGGCAGTAGGGATGACCAGGGATGTTCTCTGTTTAGTGAGTCTGCCAGATTAGAGGCAGTAGGGACGATCAGAAATGTTCTCTGTTTAGTGAGTCCTCCAGATCAGAGGCAGTAGGGATGACCAGGGATGTTCTCTGTTTAGTGAGTTCTCCAGATCAGAGGCAGTAGGGACGACCAGGGATGTTCTCTGTTTAGTGAGTCTCCCAGATCAGATGCAGTAGGGACGACCAGAGATGTTCTCTGTTTAGTGAGTCTCCCAGATCAGAGGCAGTAGGGACGACCAGGGATGTTCTCTGTTTAGTGAGTCTGCCAGATCAGAGGCAGTAGGGACGACAAGGGATGTTCTCTGTTTAGTGAGTCCTCCAGATCAGAGGCAGTAGGGATGACCAGGGATGTTCTCTGTTTAGTGAGTCCACCAGATCAGAGACAGTAGAGATGACATGGGATGTTCTCTGCTTAGTGAGTCCTCCAGATCAGAGACAGTAGGGATGACCAGGGATGTTCTCTGGTTAGTGAGTCCTCCAGATCAGAGACAGTAGGGACGACCAGGGATGTTCTCTGTTTAGTGACTCCTCAAGATCAGAGACAGTAGGGACGACCAGGGATGTTCTCTGGTTAGTGAGTCCTCCAGATCAGAGGCAGTAGGGACGACCAGGGATGTTCTCTGGTTAGTGAGTCCTCCAGATCAGAGGCAGTAGGGATGACCAGGGATGTTCTCTGTTTACTGAGTCCTCCAGATCAGAGGCAGTTGGGACGAACAGGGATGTTCTCTGTTTAGTGAGTCCTCCAGATCAGAGGCAGCAGGGATGTTCTCTGTTTAGTGAGTCCTCCAGATCAGAGGCAGTAGGGATGACCAGGGATGTTCTCTGTTTAGTGAGTCCTCCAGATCAGAGGCAGTAGGGACGATCAGAGATGTTCTCTGTTTAGTGAGTCCTCCAGATCAGAGGCAGTAGGGATGACCAGGGATGTTCTCTGTTTAGTGAGTCCTCCAGATCAGAGGCAGTAGGGATGACCAGGGATGTTCTCTGTTTAGTGAGTCCTCCAGATCAGAGGCAGTATGGACGACCAGGGATGTTCTCTGTTTAGTGAGTCTCCCAGATCAGAGGCAGTAGGGACGACCAGGGATTTTCTCTGTTTAGTGAGTCCTCCAGATCAGAGGCAGTAGGGATGACCAGGGATGTTCTCTGTTTAGTGAGTCCTCCAGATCAGAGGCAGTAGGGACGACAAGGGATGTTGTCTGTTTAGTGAGTCCTCCAGATAAGAGGCAGTAGGGACGACCAGGGATGTTCTCTGTTTAGTGAGTCCTCCAGATCAGAGGCAGTAGGGACGACCAGGGATGTTTTCTGTTTAGTGAGTCCTCCAGATCAGAGGCAGTAGGGACGAGCAGGGATGTTCTCTGTTTAGTGAGTCCTCCAGATCAGAGGCTGTAGGGACGACCAGGGATGTTCTCTGTTTAGTGAGTCCTCCAGATCAGAGGCAGTAGGGATGACCAGGGATTTTCTCTGTTTAGTGAGTCCTCCAGATCAGAGGCAGTAGGGATGACCAGGGATGTTCTCTCTTTAGTGAGTCCTCCAGATCAGAGGCAGTAGGGATGACCAGGGATGTTCTCTGTTTAGTGAGTCCTCCAGGTCAGAGGCAGTAGGGATGACCAGGGATGTTCTCTGTTTAGTGAGTCCTCCAGATCAGAGGCAGTAGGGATGACCAGGGATGTTCTCTGTTTAGTGAGTCCTCCAGATCAGAGGCAGTAGGGACGACCAGGGATGTTCTCTGTTTAGTGAGTCCTCCAGATCAGAGGCAGTAGGGATGACCAGGGATGTTCTCTGTTTAGTGAGTCCTCCAGATCAGAGGCAGTAGGGATGTTCTCTGTTTAGTGAGTCCTCCAGATCAGTAGGGATGACCAGGGATGTTCTCTGTTTAGTGAGTCCACCAGATCAGAGGCAGTAGGGATGACCAAGGATGTTCTCTGTTTAGTTAGTCCTCCAGATCAGAGGCAGTAGGGATGTGACCAGGGATGTTCTCTGTTTAGTGAGTCCTCCAGATCAGAGGTAGTAGGGATGACCAGGGATGTTCTCTGTTTAGTGAGTCCTCCAGATCAGAGGCAGTAGGGACGACCAGGGATGTTCTCTGTTTAGTGAGTCCTCCAGATCAGAGGCAGTAGGGACGACCAGGGATGTTCTCTGTTTAGTGAGTCCTCCAGATCAGAGGCAGTAGGGATGACCAGGGATGTTCTCTGTTTAGTGAGTCCTCCAGATCAGAGGCAGTAGGGACGACCAGGGTTGTTCTCTGTTTAGTGAGTCCTCCAGATTAGAGGCAGTAGGGATGACCAGGGATGTTCTCTGTTTAGTGAGTCCTCCAGATCAGAGGCAGTAGGGATGACCAGGGATGTTCTCTGTTTAGTGAGTCCTCCAGATCAGAGGCAGTAGGGACGACCAGGGATGTTCTCTGTTTAGTGAGTCCTCCAGATCAGAGGCAGTAGCGATGACCAGGGATGTTGTCTGTTTAGTGAGTCCTCCAGATCAGAGGCAGTAGGGATGTTCTCTGTTTAGTGAGTCCTCCAGATCAGAGGCAGTAGGGACGACCAGGGATGTTCTCTGTTTAGTGAGTCCTCCAGATCAGAGTCAGTAGGGATGACCAGGGATGTTCTCTGTTTAGTGAGTCCTCCAGATCAGAGGCAGTAGGGACGACCAGGGATGTTCTCTGTTTAGTGAGTCCTCCAGATCAGAGGCAGTAGGGATGTTCTCTGTTTAGTGAGTCCTCCAGATCAGTAGGGATGACCAGGGATGTTCTCTGTTTAGTGAGTCCACCAGATCAGAGGCAGTAGGGATGACCAAGGATGTTCTCTGTTTAGTTAGTCCTCCAGATCAGAGGCAGTAGGGATGACCAGGGATGTTCTCTGTTTAGTGAGTCCTCCAGATCAGAGGTAGTAGGGATGACCAGGGATGTTCTCTGTTTAGTGAGTCCTCCAGATCAGAGGCAGTAGGGACGACCAGGGATGTTCTCTGTTTAGTGAGTCCTCCAGATCAGAGGCAGTAGGGATGTTCTCTGTTTAGTGAGTCCTCCAGATCAGAGGCAGTAGGGACGACCAGGGATGTTCTCTGTTTAGTGAGTCCTCCAGATCAGACGCAGTAGGGACGACCAGGGATGTTCTCTGTTTAGTGAGTCCTCCAGATCAGAGGCTGTAGGGACGACCAGGGATGTTCTCTGTTTAGTGAGTCCTCCAGATCAGAGGCAGTAGGGATGACCAGGGATGTTCTCTGTTTAGTGAGTCCTCCAGATCAGAGGCAGTAGGGATGACCAGGGATGTTCTCTATTTAGTGAGTCCTCCAGATCAGAGGCAGTAGGGATGACCAGGGATGCTCTCTGTTTAGTGAGTCCTCCAGGTCAGAGGCAGTAGGGATGACCAGGGATGTTCTCTGTTTAGTGAGTCCTCCAGATCAGAGGCAGTAGGGATGACCAGGGATGTTCTCTGTTTAGTGAGTCCTCCAGATCAGAGGCAGTAGGGATGTTCTCTGTTTAGTGAGTCCTCCAGATCAGAGGCAGTAGGGACGACCAGGGATGTTCTCTGTTTAGTGAGTCCTCCAGATCAGAGGCAGTAGGGACGACCACGGATGTTCTCTGTTTAGTGAGTCCTCCAGATCAGAGGCAGTAGGGATGACCAGGGATGTTCTCTGTTTAGTGAGTCCTCCAGATCAGAGGCAGTAGGGATGTTCTCTGTTTAGTGAGTCCTCCAGATCAGAGGCAGTAGGGACGACCAGGGATGTTCTCTGTTTAGTGAGTCCTCCAGATCAGAGGCAGTAGGGATGTTCTCTGTTTAGTGAGTCCTCCAGATCAGAGGCAGTAGGGATGTTTAGTGAGTCCTCCAGATCAGAGGCAGTAGGGATGTTTAGTGAGTCCTCCAGATCAGAGGCAGTAGGGATGACCAGGGATGTTCTCTGTTTAGTGAGTCCTCCAGATCAGAGGCAGTAGGGATGACCAGGGATGTTCTCTGTTTAGTGAGTCCTCCAGATCAGAGGCAGTAGGGATGTTTAGTGAGTCCTCCAGATCAGAGGCAGTAGGGATGACCAGGGATGTTCTCTGTTTAGTGAGTCCTCCAGATCAGAGGCAGTAGGGACGACCAGGGATGTTCTCTGTTTAGTGAGTCTGCCAGATCAGAGGCAGTAGGGATGACCAGGGATGTTCTCTGTTTAGTGAGTCCTCCAGATCAGAGGCAGTAGGGATGACCAGGGATGTTCTCTGTTTAGTGAGTCCTCCAGATCAGAGGCAGTAGGGACGACCAGGGATGTTCTCTGTTTAGTGAGTCCTCCAGATCAGAGGCAGTAGGGATGACCAGGGATGTTCTCTGTTTAGTGAGTCCTCCAGATCAGAGGCAGTAGAGATGACCAGGGATGCTCTCTGTTTAGTGAGTCCTCCAGATCAGAGGCAGTAGGGACGACCAGGGATGTTCTCTTGATTTTCCTGTCAAAATGTAACGACTACTTTTGGGTGTCAAAGAAAATTAATGGAGTAAAAAGTACATTATTTTCTTTAGGAATGTAGTGAAGTAAAAGTTGCCAAATATATAAATAGTAATGTACAGATACCACAAAAAAAAAAAAAACTTAAGTAGTACTTTAAAGTATTTTTTACTTAAGTACTTTTACACTACAGCCCAAATACCTTCACACCAGTACATTAGCATACTTTATATTCTGTAACACACTTATCACATAGTATTCCATACATAAGTTAAAGGCAACCTGAGGTGAAACGTGAGTGAGCTGCACATGTACAGTACATTAACAGATCCGTGTATTTATGTGGATGTGCCACATATTTAACTGGTGGACACTTGATACGGTCACATGATACTGTTGTGGTACGTCACAAAATCATGTTACACACATCAATACCCCTTTTTATATATATCAAGTCTTTGCTAAGTGGATGGGTCTCTACAGAAGGTACAGTCAGATGGTTACTTGCATAGTAGCAATATCAGAAATAGATTGTGTCAATATAAATAACATATACAGTATGTACAAGAACAATATCAATAACGATATCAGTGACAGATGGTTATATGCAAACAATCACGGGTAAAGTGGCTGAGCAGCAGGATACTGAAATAGATAGTAGCAGCAACGTATGGCGTGTGTGTTAGGAGAGAGTCATGTGAATAGAGGCACTGCAGATAGTGCTGATGACTGGTCCGTCCGAACTACGCATGAACAAGGGAATCGATATTCGGAGAGTCTGTTTATGTCCTGTCCTTTGGTGCAAAGGCATGTGCTGTCCGTAGCCTCTTTGTCGCAAAACTCCCTGATCTTCTCAAAAATATGGTTTGTTTAGCTGTGTCCAGTCCAGGTGGTGCTTGTACAGACAGACCATCTATGGGAGGAAGGATGTCAGCGTTGCTCAGCAGCTGAAACCTGGTCCAGACAGTCTTTAATCTCCTTGGTAAAAACACCAGGCTCCAGAGCATCGAAGCTGTAAAACAGGAAATAACACAAAAACATTTTTAAGACATTTACAACCCTGCACAACATCAATTCACCTCCCAAGTTTAGATAAGAATGACCTCATGCAAAGATATTATTTTTATTACCTGAAGTACTGCTGAATCTGTAGCAGCAGCCTGAAGTAAGGTGTTGCTTCCCACCAGCACCTCTTGATGAGGCCGAAGCACCAGTCAGGGGCAAACTTGGTGTGGCCTGTGATCAGGAAGTAAGGTGTTGTCAGCCATAGCTTTCCACCAGCACCGTGCCATCCTCTAGTCCAACCAGCTGTGGGACGTTGACCCCCTGTCACAGTGTTGTCCTTCAGAGAGAGTCAGCATTGCATGGTACGATTGTCGTCCAGAATCAGAAGTCCATCTCAACTTTTACCTACGGACCTTTGTCGATTGCGCCTGATAAATTCAGGGCAGTAATGTTATTGAGAGCAACACGTTTGCAGTTCCATATTTGCAGTTCCATGGCTAACATAATATCTTTAGAGAAAAAAAAACTGCAGTAGAAAGGACTATCTAGCCATTACGAGCAGCTCATTTTTATGGACATAAGATGCAACAACACAGACCAATCCAAACTCATCTCTCAGCATGTCCAGCCCACTCATTATCTCAGCCAATCATGGCTAGTGGGAAGGTTCCTGACTTTTTCTGTGGCTAAACCAACTAGGCTCGTAATAATTTAACAATTCTATTCGTATTTACAGATGGCATACAAGTTTGATATTGTGATAAAAACATATTTATTTACGTTCAAAACCATCTCCTTGAAAGTCGTGACTTACGCCTAGTTTCCTGAATCAGGTCACATATCAAACTTGCTTGTATTTATCGTTCATAAATCACATATATATATATTTTTTAAACACACTGAGCTTCACGTTGTCTTTAAAAACTCTGTTCAGTTGTAACAGCCGACATTAAGAGAGACCAGACAACTCTAGCTTCAGGTTTAGCATGTTGTGTTGTAGAACAACTAACTGAAGACGGGGGCAGCTAACTAAATGACAAGACATGTATAATATCACATCAGTACACATGAAAACACTCATAAAATAGTCTGAAAGATCAGAGAGGCTATTGTAGAAACACTGAATCCTATCGTTTACTTAATAAAAAATAAAATAAAATCAGAATAATAAGATAGGAACGACAGTTAAAATGGGTCCCAGGGCATTCGTCTCTGAACCAATCTCCTCGCACTGTTCTGCTGTCGTGACGACAAGTGCCCATTTTAATTGCCGTCCCCTTTGTCAGTGGTTCTGTCCCAAATAGTACTCTATTCCCTATGTAGTGCACTTGACAGGGGGATATGTTGCCATTGCAGTGTTTCAGCATTTGGGACCGAGCCATTGTAAAGTGACTTCCATAGTGGTGAGAATAATGATGTCTCCATGGTGACATTAGTGACATCACAAGTCCTTTGAGCCAGCAGAGAACAGAAATAATTCATGTGTGTGTGTGTGTGTGTGTGTGTGTGTGTGTGTGTGTGCGTCTGTGTGTGTGTGTGTGTGCGTCTGTGTGTGTGTGTATGTGCGTGTGTGGGTATGTGCGTATGTGGGTGTGTGTGTGTGGGTGTTTGTGCGTGTGTGCGTGTGTGTTTGCGTGTGTGTGTGCGTATGTAGGTCTGTGTATGCGTGTGCGTATTCGTGTGTGTGTGTTGTGTGTATGCGTGAGTGTGTGTGTGTGTGTGTGTGTGTGTGTGTAAAAGACAAGTTTTAGTGTCTCCATCCAGTTTTCCTTTTATGTATGTTCAATTAGATATTGTATCTCTGCCAAATCCAGACCCGACGCCTGCCAAAACCTTCTGTGGCGGCATGGACGCTTTCATGTCAGTATCCAGTTTCTTCAGTTCATCAACACTTTACCAGGAGAAGAGAATAATGTAAACCCCCTTAGATGAGACAAATGATGTAAGAGTCTGAACAGAAAGTAACCCGCTTCAGTGTCCTATTCATTAGTGCACACCGTAGCAAAAACGTTTTGAAACGGAAAACGTTTAGCAAAGAAAAGGACAGTTCCTTTTAAGTTGTCACGGTGATCCTCCTCTTCATCTGAAGAGGAGAGGCGAGAAGGATCGGAGGACCAAAATGCGGCGTGGTATGTGTTCATCATTAATTTTAATAAAGAAAACACTGAACACTGAAACACTATACAAAAACAGTAAACGGAATAACAACCGTGAAGCTAAATGAGAACTGTGCTGAAACAAGCAATCAACATAGACAATCACCCACAAACAAACAGTGCAACCCAGGCTACCTAAGTATGATTCTCAATCAGACACAACTAATGACACCTGCCTCTGGTTGAGAACCATACTAGGCCGAAACATAGAAATCCCCAAATCATAGAAAATCAAACATAGACTGCCCACCCCAACTCATGCCCTGACCATACTAAATAATGAATACAAAACAAAGGAAATAAAAGTCAGAACGTGACATTAAGGGACAAGTTCAGATAGTTCCTCCCCGTTACGGTCTGTTTGGTGTTACGTAGTTCCACTCCGTTACGGTCTGTTTGGTGTTACGTAGTTCCACTCCGTTGCGGTCTGTTTGGTGTTACGTAATTCCTCCCCGTTGCGGTCTGTTTGGTGTTACGTAGTTCCTCCCCGTTTCGGTCTGTTTGGTGTTAAATAGTTCCACTCCGTTACGGTCTGTTTGGTGTTACGTAGTTCCACTCCGTTATGGTCTGTTTGGTGTTACGTAGTTCCACTCCGTTACGGTCTGTTTGGTGTTAAATAGTTCCACCCCGTTACGGTCTGTTTGGTGTTACGTAATTCCTCCCCGTTGCGGTCTGTTTGGTGTTACGTAGTTCCACTCCGTTAAGGTCTGTTTGGTGTTACGTAGTTCCACTCCGTTACGGTCTGTTTGGTGTTACGTAGTTCCACTCCGTTGCGGTCTGTTTGGTGTTACGTAATTCCTCCCCGTTGCGGTCTGTTTGGTGTTACGTAGTTCCACTCCGTTACGGTCTGTTTGGTGTTACGTAGTTCCACTCCGTTACGGTCTGTTTGGTGTTACGTAGTTCCTCCCCGTTACGGTCTGTTTGCTGTTACGTAGTTCCACTCCGTTACGGTCTGTTTGGTGTTACGTAGTTCCTCCCCGTTACGGTCTGTTTGGTGTTAAATAGTTCCACCCCGTTACGGTCTGTTTGGTGTTACGTAATTCCACTCCGTTACGGTCTGTTTGGTGTTACGTAGTTCCACTCCGTTACGGTCTGTTTGGTGTTACGTAGTTCCACCCCGTTACGGTCTGTTTGGTGTTACGTAGTTCCACTCCGTTACGGTCTGTTTGGTGTTACGTAGTTCCACTCCGTTACGGTCTGTTTGGTGTTACGTAGTTCCTCCCCGTTACGGTCTGTTTGGTGTTACGTAGTTCCACTCCGTTACGGTCTGTTTGGTGTTACGTAGTTCCACTCCGTTGCGGTCTGTTTGGTGTTACGTAATTCCTCCCCGTTGCGGTCTGTTTGGTGTTACGTAGTTCCTCCCCGTTTCGGTCTGTTTGGTGTTAAATAGTTCCACTCCGTTACGGTCTGTTTGGTGTTACGTAGTTCCACTCCGTTATGGTCTGTTTGGTGTTACGTAGTTCCACTCCGTTACGGTCTGTTTGGTGTTAAATAGTTCCACCCCGTTACGGTCTGTTTGGTGTTACGTAATTCCTCCCCGTTGCGGTCTGTTTGGTGTTACGTAGTTCCACTCCGTTAAGGTCTGTTTGGTGTTACGTAGTTCCACTCCGTTACGGTCTGTTTGGTGTTACGTAGTTCCTCTCCGTTGCGGTCTGTTTGGTGTTACGTAATTCCTCCCCGTTGCGGTCTGTTTGGTGTTACGTAGTTCCACTCCGTTACGGTCTGTTTGGTGTTACGTAGTTCCACTCCGTTACGGTCTGTTTGGTGTTACGTAGTTCCTCCCCGTTACGGTCTGTTTGCTGTTACGTAGTTCCACTCCGTTACGGTCTGTTTGGTGTTACGTAGTTCCTCCCCGTTACGGTCTGTTTGGTGTTAAATAGTTCCACCCCGTTACGGTCTGTTTGGTGTTACGTAATTCCACTCCGTTACGGTCTGTTTGGTGTTACGTAGTTCCACTCCGTTACGGTCTGTTTGGTGTTACGTAGTTCCACCCCGTTACGGTCTGTTTGGTGTTACGTAGTTCCACTCCGTTACGGTCTGTTTGGTGTTACGTAGTTCCACTCCGTTACGGTCTGTTTGGTGTTACGTAGTTCCTCCCCGTTACGGTCTGTTTGGTGTTACGTAGTTCCACTCCGTTACGGTCTGTTTGGTGTTACGTAGTTCCACTCCGTTGCGGTCTGTTTGGTGTTACGTAATTCCTCCCCGTTGCGGTCTGTTTGGTGTTACGTAGTTCCTCCCCGTTTCGGTCTGTTTGGTGTTAAATAGTTCCACTCCGTTACGGTCTGTTTGGTGTTACGTAGTTCCACTCCGTTATGGTCTGTTTGGTGTTACGTAGTTCCACTCCGTTACGGTCTGTTTGGTGTTAAATAGTTCCACCCCGTTACGGTCTGTTTGGTGTTACGTAATTCCTCCCCGTTGCGGTCTGTTTGGTGTTACGTAGTTCCACTCCGTTAAGGTCTGTTTGGTGTTACGTAGTTCCACTCCGTTACGGTCTGTTTGGTGTTACGTAGTTCCACTCCGTTGCGGTCTGTTTGGTGTTACGTAATTCCTCCCCGTTGCGGTCTGTTTGGTGTTACGTAGTTCCACTCCGTTACGGTCTGTTTGGTGTTACGTAGTTCCACTCCGTTACGGTCTGTTTGGTGTTACGTAGTTCCTCCCCGTTACGGTCTGTTTGCTGTTACGTAGTTCCACTCCGTTACGGTCTGTTTGGTGTTACGTAGTTCCTCCCCGTTACGGTCTGTTTGGTGTTAAATAGTTCCACCCCGTTACGGTCTGTTTGGTGTTACGTAATTCCACTCCGTTACGGTCTGTTTGGTGTTACGTAGTTCCACTCCGTTACGGTCTGTTTGGTGTTACGTAGTTCCACCCCGTTACGGTCTGTTTGGTGTTACGTAGTTCCACTCCGTTATGGTCTGTTTGGTGTTACGTAGTTCCACTCCGTTACGGTCTGTTTGGTGTTACGTAGTTCCTCCCCGTTACGGTCTGTTTGGTGTTACGTAGTTCCACTCCGTTACGGTCTGTTTGGTGTTACGTAGTTCCACTCCGTTGCGGTCTGTTTGGTGTTACGTAATTCCTCCCCGTTGCGGTCTGTTTGGTGTTACGTAGTTCCTCCCCGTTTCGGTCTGTTTGGTGTTAAATAGTTCCACTCCGTTACGGTCTGTTTGGTGTTACGTAGTTCCACTCCGTTATGGTCTGTTTGGTGTTACGTAGTTCCACTCCGTTACGGTCTGTTTGGTGTTAAATAGTTCCACCCCGTTACGGTCTGTTTGGTGTTACGTAATTCCTCCCCGTTGCGGTCTGTTTGGTGTTACGTAGTTCCACTCCGTTAAGGTCTGTTTGGTGTTACGTAGTTCCACTCCGTTACGGTCTGTTTGGTGTTACGTAGTTCCACTCCGTTGCGGTCTGTTTGGTGTTACGTAATTCCTCCCCGTTGCGGTCTGTTTGGTGTTACGTAGTTCCACTCCGTTACGGTCTGTTTGGTGTTACGTAGTTCCACTCCGTTACGGTCTGTTTGGTGTTACGTAGTTCCTCCCCGTTACGGTCTGTTTGCTGTTACGTAGTTCCACTCCGTTACGGTCTGTTTGGTGTTACGTAGTTCCTCCCCGTAACGGTCTGTTTGGTGTTAAATAGTTCCACCCCGTTACGGTCTGTTTGGTGTTACGTAATTCCACTCCGTTACGGTCTGTTTGGTGTTACGTAGTTCCACTCCGTTACGGTCTGTTTGGTGTTAAATAGTTCCACCCCGTTAAGGTCTGTTTGGTGTTACGTAATTCCTCCCCGTTGCGGTTTGTTTGGTGTTACGTAATTCCTCCCCGTTGCGGTCTGTTTGGTGTTACGTAGTTCCACTCCGTTACGGTCTGTTTGGTGTTACGTAGTTCCACTCCGTTGCGGTCTGTTTGGTGTTACGTAATTCCTCCCCGTTGCGGTCTGTTTGGTGTTACGTAGTTCCACTCCTTTACGGTCTGTTTGGTGTTACGTAGTTCCACTCCGTTACGGTCTGTTTGGTGTTACGTAGTTCCTCCCCGTTACGGTCTGTTTGGTGTTACGTAGTTCCACTCCGTTACGGTCTGTTTGGTGTTACGTAGTTCCTCCCCGTTGCGGTCTGTTTGGTGTTACGTAGTTCCTCCCCGTTACGGTCTGTTTGGTGTTACGTAGTTCCACTCCGTTATGGTCTGTTTGGTGTTACGTAGTTCCACTCCGTTACGGTCTGTTTGGTGTTACGTAGTTCCACTCCGTTACGGTCTGTTTGGTGTTACGTAGTTCCACTCCGTTACGGTCTGTTTGGTGTTACGTAGTTCCACTCCGTTACGGTCTGTTTGGTGTTACGTAGTTCCACTCCGTTACGGTCTGTTTAGTGTTACGTAGTTCCACTCCGTTACGGTCTGTTTGGTGTTAAATAGTTCCACTCAGTTGCGGTCTGTTTGGTGTTACGTAGTTTTTTCCCGGTGCGGTCTGTTTGGTGTTACATAGTTTTTTCCCGTTGCGGTCTGTTTGTTGTTACGTAATTCCACCCCGTTACGGTCTGTTTGGTGTTACGTAGTTCCACTCCGTTACGGTCTGTTTGGTGAGGTAGTTTTTTTCCCGTTACGGTCTGTTTGGTGTTACGTAGTTCCACTCCGTTACGGTCTGTTTGGTGTTACGTAGTTCCACTCCGTTACGGTCTGTTTGGTGTTAAATAGTTCCACTCCGTTACGGTCTGTTTGGTGTTAAATAGTTCCACTCCTTTGCGGTCTGTTTGGTGTTACGTAGTTTTTTCCCGGTGCGGTCTGTTTGGTGTTACATAGTTTTTTCCCGTTGCGGTCTGTTTGTTGTTACGTAATTCCACCCCGTTACGGTCTGTTTGGTGAGGTAGTTTTTTTCCCGTTACGGTCTGTTTGGTGTTAAATAGTTCCACCCCGTTACTTTCTGTTTGGTGTTACGTAATTCCTCCCCGTTGCGGTCTGTTTGGTGTTACGTAGTTCCACTCCGTTACGGTCTGTTTGGTGTCACGTAGTTCCACTCCGTTACGGTCTGTTTGGTGTTACGTAGTTCCACTCCGTTACGGTCTGTTTGGTGTTACGTAGTTCCACTCCGTTACGGTCTGTTTGGTGTTACGTAGTTCCACTCCGTTACGGTCTGTTTAGTGTTACGTAGTTCCACTCCGTTACGGTCTGTTTGGTGTTAAATAGTTCCACTCAGTTGCGGTCTGTTTGGTGTTACGTAGTTTTTTCCCGGTGCGGTCTGTTTGGTGTTACATAGTTTTTTCCCGTTGCGGTCTGTTTGTTGTTACGTAATTCCACCCCGTTACGGTCTGTTTGGTGTTACGTAGTTCCACTCCGTTACGGTCTGTTTGGTGAGGTAGTTTTTTTCCCGTTACGGTCTGTTTGGTGTTACGTAGTTCCACTCCGTTACGGTCTGTTTGGTGTTACGTAGTTCCACTCCATTACGGTCTGTTTGGTGTTACGTAGTTCCACTCCGTTACGGTCTGTTTGGTGTTAAATAGTTCCACTCCGTTACGGTCTGTTTGGTGTTAAATAGTTCCACTCCTTTGCGGTCTGTTTGGTGTTACGTAGTTTTTTCCCGGTGCGGTCTGTTTGGTGTTACATAGTTTTTTCCCGTTGCGGTCTGTTTGTTGTTACGTAATTCCACCCCGTTACGGTCTGTTTGGTGTTACGTAGTTCCACTCCGTTACGGTCTGTTTGGTGAGGTAGTTTTTTTCCCGTTACGGTCTGTTTGGTGTTAAATAGTTCCACCCCGTTACGGTCTGTTTGGTGTTACGTAATTCCTCCCCGTTGCGGTCTGTTTGGTGTTACGTAGTTCCACTCCGTTACGGTCTGTTTGGTGTTACGTAGTTCCACTCCGTTGCGGTCTGTTTGGTGTTACGTAATTCCTCCCCGTTGCGGTCTGTTTGGTGTTACGTAGTTCCACTCCTTTACGGTCTGTTTGGTGTTACGTAGTTCCACTCCGTTACGGTCTGTTTGGTGTTACGTAGTTCCTCCCCGTTACGGTCTGTTTGGTGTTACGTAGTTCCACTCCGTTACGGTCTGTTTGGTGTTACGTAGTTCCTCCCCGTTGCGGTCTGTTTGGTGTTACGTAGTTCCTCCCCGTTACGGTCTGTTTGGTGTTACGTAGTTCCACTCCGTTATGGTCTGTTTGGTGTTACGTAGTTTCACTCCGTTACGGTCTGTTTGGTGTTACGTAGTTCCACTCCGTTACGGTCTGTTTGGTGTTGCGTAGTTCCACTCCGTTACGGTCTGTTTGGTGTTACGTAGTTCCACTCCGTTACGGTCTGTTTGGTGTTACGTAGTTCCACTCCGTTACGGTCTGTTTGGTGTTAAATAGTTCCACTCCGTTGCGGTCTGTTTGGTGTTACGTAGTTTTTTCCCGGTGCGGTCTGTTTGGTGTTACATAGTTTTTTCCCGTTGCGGTCTGTTTGTTGTTACGTAATTCCACCCCGTTACGGTCTGTTTGGTGTTACGTAGTTCCACCCCGTTACGGTCTGTTTGGTGTTACGTAGTTCCACCCTGTTACGGTCTGTTTGGTGAGGTAGTTTTTTCCCGTCTGTTTGGTGTCAAGGAATAGACAGTCAAAGCCCCATAACCATGTATGGTAATAGAAGAGAGCTCATCTGACGGAGACAGAATTCACAACGACAAAGTATGCATAAACAGAGACTACGAATTAACCCATATATTTTAGTCGTCGGTGTCAAGTGCCAGGCTAAAGGCTCGCTCTCACAGATCCACTGCTGAATTCAACACGTTTCTTCAACATGTGAAAGTTGAAGAAAAAAACAACAAAGTACCTATCACTGGGATTGAGCCTTGAGTTTACGGATGATGCCGGCCCATCACCAGAAACAAATGCAACGGCTGTTATCATATGACTCATCATCATTCATGGTTTTTCAGTTCCATCGGTAATCATGGAAATCATCCACAGTAATGTAGAAGTGTTTATAAACATATTCTATTCTTATTTACAACAAAAGTGACTCCAAAATGACACAATACATTGTTTACGATTCATTTCTATTGGGCACAAAATAATCTGAAACACAACCCTAAACAAACAGCAAATGCATCAAACAAGTTTGTAGAGTAACAAGCTTGATGTAGTCATTGTGTGATGGGAATACTACAATGTAGTCTGTGTGATGGGAATACTACAATGTAGTCTGTGTGATGGGAATACTACAATGTAGTCTGTGTGATGGGAATACTACAATGTAGTCTGTGTGATGGGAATACTACAATGTAGTCTGTGTGATGGGAATACTACAATGTAGTCTGTGTGATGGGAATACTACAATGTAGTCATTGTGATGGGAATACTACAATGTAGTCTGTGTGATGGGAATACTACAATGTAGTCTGTGTGATGGGAATACTACAATGTAGTCTGTGTGATGGGAATACTACAATGTAGTCATTGTGATGGGAATACTACAATGTAGTCTGTGTGATGGGAATACTACGATGTAGTCGTTGTGTGATGGGAATACTACAATGTAGTTATTGTGATGGGAATACTACAATGTAGTCTGTGTGATGGGAATACTACAATGTAGTTATTGTGATGGGAATACTACAATGTAGTCATTGTGTGATGGGAATACTACAATGTAGTCTGTGTGATGGGAATACTACAATGTACTCTGTGTGATGGGAATACTACAATGTAGTCTGTGTGATGGGAATACTACAATGTAGTCTGTGTGATGGGAATACTACGATGTAGTCGTTGTGTGATGGGAATACTACAATGTAGTCTGTGTGATGGGAATACTACAATGTAGTCTGTTTGATGGGAATACTACAATGTAGTCTGTGTGATGGGAATACTACAATGTAGTCATTGTGATGGGAATACTACAATGTAGTCTGTGTGATGGGAATACTACAATGTAGTCATTGTGATGGGAATACTACAATGTAGTCATTGTGATGGGAATACTACAATGTAGTCTGTGTGATGGGAATACTACAATGTAGTCTGTGTGATGGGAATACTACAATGTAGTTATTGTGATGGGAATACTACAATGTAGTCATTGTGATGGGAATACTACAATGTAGTCATTGTGATGGGAATACTACAATGTAGTCTGTGTGATGGGAATACTACAATGTAGTCATTGTGTGATGGGAATACTACAATGTAGTCATTGTGTGATGGGAATACTACAATGTAGTCTGTGTGATGGGAATACTACAATGTAGTCTGTGTGATGGGAATACTACAATGTAGTCATTGTGTGATGGGAATACTACAATGTAGTCTGTGTGATGGGAATACTACAATGTAGTCGTTGTGATGGGAATACTACAATGTAGTCTGTGTGATGGGAATACTACAATGTAGTCTGTGTGATGGGAATACTACAATGTAGTCTGTGTGATGGGAATACTACAATGTAGTCGTTGTGTGATGGGAATACTACAATGTAGTCTGTGTGATGGGAATACTACAATGTAGTCATTGTGTGATGGGAATACTACAATGTAGTCTGTGTGATGGGAATACTACAATGTAGTCTGTGTGATGGGAATACTACAATGTAGTCTGTGTGATGGGAATACTACAATGTAGTCATTGTGTGATGGGAATACTACAATGTAGTCTGTGTGATGGGAATACTACAATGTAGTCTGTGTGATGGGAATACTACAATGTAGTCTGTGTGATGGGAATACTACAATGTAGTCTGTGTGATGGGAATACTACAATGTAGTCATTGTGTGATGGGAATACTACAATGTAGTCATTGTGATGGGAATACTACAATGTAGTCTGTGTGATGGGAATACTACAATGTAGTCGTTGTGTGATGGGAATACTACAATGTAGTCTGTGTGATGGGAATACTACAATGTAGTCATTGTGTGATGGGAATACTACAATGTAGTCTGTGTGATGGGAATACTACAATGTAGTCTGTGTGATGGGAATACTACAATGTAGTCTGTGTGATGGGAATACTACAATGTAGTCATTGTGATGGGAATACTACAATGTAGTCATTGTGTGATGGGAATACTACAATGTAGTCATTGTGATGGGAATACTACAATGTAGTCTGTTTGATGGGAATACTACAATGTAGTCTGTTTGATGGGAATACTACAATGTAGTCATTGTGTGATGGGAATACTACAATGTAGTCTGTTTGATGGGAATACTACAATGTAGTCTGTGTGATGGGAATACTACAATGTAGTCATTGTGTGATGGGAATACTACAATGTAGTCATTGTGTGATGGGAATACTACAATGTAGTCTGTGTGATGGGAATACTACAATGTAGTCATTGTGTGATGGGAATACTACAATGTAGTCATTGTGTGATGGGAATACTGCAATGTAGTCATTGTGATGGGAATACTGCAATGTAGTCATTGTGATGGGAATACTACAATGTAGTCATTGTGATGGGAATACTACAATGTAGTCGTTGTGTGATGGGAATACTACAATGTAGTCTGTGTGATGGGAATACTACAATGTAGTCGTTGTGATGGGAATACTACAATGTAGTCATTGTGTGATGGGAATACTACAATGTAGTCATTGTGTGATGGGAATACTACAATGTAGTCTGTGTGATGGGAATACTACAATGTAGTCGTTGTGATGGGAATACTACAATGTAGTCATTGTGATGGGAATACTACAATGTAGTCTGTGTGATGGGAATACTACAATGTAGTCTGTGTGATGGGAATACTACAATGTAGTCTGTGTGATGGGAATACTACAATGTAGTCTGTGTGATGGGAATACTACAATGTAGTCATTGTGTGATGGGAATACTACAATGTAGTCATTGTGATGGGAATACTACAATGTAGTCATTGTGATGGGAATACTACAATGTAGTCATTGTGTGATGGGAATACTACAATGTTATCGTTGTGTGATGGGAATACTACAATGTAGTCTGTGTGATGGGAATACTACAATGTAGTCTGTGTGATGGGAATACTACAATGTAGTCTGTGTGATGGGAATACTACAATGTAGTCTGTGTGATGGGAATACTACAATGTAGTCATTGTGTGATGGGAATACTACAATGTAGTCTGTGTGATGGGAATACTACAATGTAGTCTGTGTGATGGGAATACTACAATGTAGTCATTGTGTGATGGGAATACTACAATGTAGTCATTGTGATGGGAATACTACAATGTAGTCATTGTGATGGGAATACTACAATGTAGTCATTGTGATGGGAATACTACAATGTAGTCTGTGTGATGGGAATACTACAATGTAGTCATTGTGTGATGGGAATACTACAATGTAGTCTGTGTGATGGGAATACTACAATGTAGTCTGTGTGATGGGAATACTACAATGTAGTCTGTGTGATGGGAATACTACAATGTAGTCTGTGTGATGGGAATACTACAATGTAGTCTGTGTGATGGGAATACTACAATGTAGTCTGTGTGATGGGAATACTACAATGTAGTCTGTGTGATGGGAATACTACAATGTAGTCATTGTGATGGGAATACTACAATGTAGTCTGTTTGATGGGAATACTACAATGTAGTCTGTTTGATGGGAATACTACAATGTAGTCATTGTGTGATGGGAATACTACAATGTAGTCATTGTGATGGGAATACTACAATGTAGTCATTGTGTGATGGGAATACTACAATGTAGTCTGTTTGATGGGAATACTACAATGTAGTCATTGTGTGATGGGAATACTACAATGTAGTCATTGTGTGATGGGAATACTGCAATGTAGTCATTGTGATGGGAATACTGCAATGTAGTCATTGTGATGGGAATACTACAATGTAGTCATTGTGATGGGAATACTACAATGTAGTCGTTGTGTGATGGGAATACTACAATGTAGTCTGTGTGATGGGAATACTACAATGTAGTCGTTGTGATGGGAATACTACAATGTAGTCTGTGTGATGGGAATACTACAATGTAGTCTGTGTGATGGGAATACTACAATGTAGTCATTGTGTGATGGGAATACTACAATGTAGTCTGTGTGATGGGAATACTACAATGTAGTCGTTGTGATGGGAATACTACAATGTAGTCATTGTGATGGGAATACTACAATGTAGTCGTTGTGTGATGGGAATACTACAATGTAGTCTGTGTGATGGGAATACTACAATGTAGTCGTTGTGTGATGGGAATACTACAATGTAGTCTGTGTGATGGGAATACTACAATGTAGTCTGTGTGATGGGAATACTACAATGTAGTCTGTGTGATGGGAATACTACAATGTAGTCTGTGTGATGGGAATACTACAATGTAGTCTGTGTGATGGGAATACTACAATGTAGTCATTGTGTGATGGGAATACTACAATGTAGTCATTGTGATGGGAATACTACAATGTAGTCATTGTGATGGGAATACTACAATGTAGTCATTGTGTGATGGGAATACTACAATGTTATCGTTGTGTGATGGGAATACTACAATGTAGTCTGTGTGATGGGAATACTACAATGTAGTCTGTGTGATGGGAATACTACAATGTAGTCATTGTGTGATGGGAATACTACAATGTAGTCATTGTGATGGGAATACTACAATGTAGTCATTGTGATGGGAATACTACAATGTAGTCGATGTGATGGGAATACTACAATGTAGTCATTGTGTGATGGGAATACTACAATGTAGTCATTGTGTGATGGGAATACTACAATGTAGTCATTGTGTGATGGGAATACTACAATGTAGTCATTGTGTGATGGGAATACTACAATGTAGTCATTGTGATGGGAATACTACAATGTAGTCGTTGTGTGATGGGAATACTACAATGTAGTCATTGTGATGGGAATACTACAATGTAGTCATTGTGATGGGAATACTACAATGTAGTCTGTGTGATGGGAATACTACAATGTAGTCATTGTGTGATGGGAATACTACAATGTAGTCATTGTGTGATGGGAATACTACAATGTAGTCTGTGTGATGGGAATACTACAATGTAGTCTGTTTGATGGGAATACTACAATGTAGTCGTTGTGTGATGGGAATACTACAATGTAGTCATTGTGTGATGGGAATACTACAATGTAGTCATTGTGATGGGAATACTACAATGTAGTCTGTGTGATGGGAATACTACAATGTAGTCGTTGTGTGATGGGAATACTACAATGTAGTCATTGTGATGGGAATACTACAATGTAGTCGTTGTGATGGGAATACTACAATGTAGTCATTGTGTGATGGGAATACTACAATGTAGTCTGTTTGATGGGAATACTACAATGTAGTCATTGTGATGGGAATACTACAATGTAGTCGTTGTGTGATGGGAATACTACAATGTAGTCATTGTGATGGGAATACTACAATGTAGTCATTGTGATGGGAATACTACAATGTATTCATTGTGATGGGAATACTACAATGTAGTCATTGTGATGGGAATACTACAATGTAGTCATTGTGATGGGAATACTACAATGTAGTCTGTGTGATGGGAATACTACAATGTAGTCTGTGTGATGGGAATACTACAATGTAGTCATTGTGATGGGAATACTACAATGTAGTCTGTGTGATGGGAATACTACAATGTAGTCTGTTTGATGGGAATACTACAATGTAGTCTGTTTGATGGGAATACTACAATGTAGTCATTGTGATGGGAATACTACAATGTAGTCGTTGTGTGATGGGAATACTACAATGTAGTCATTGTGATGGGAATACTACAATGTAGTCATTGTGATGGGAATACTACAATGTAGTCGTTGTGTGATGGGAATACTACAATGTAGTCTGTGTGATGGGAATACTACGATGTAGTCGTTGTGTGATGGGAATACTACAATGTAGTCTGTGTGATGGGAATACTACAATGTAGTCTGTGTGATGGGAATACTACAATGTAGTCTGTGTGATGGGAATACTACAATGTAGTCTGTGTGATGGGAATACTACAATGTAGTCATTGTGTGATGGGAATACTACAATGTAGTCATTGTGATGGGAATACTACAATGTAGTCATTGTGATGGGAATACTACAATGTAGTCATTGTGTGATGGGAATACTACAATGTTATCGTTGTGTGATGGGAATACTACAATGTAGTCTGTGTGATGGGAATACTACAATGTAGTCTGTGTGATGGGAATACTACAATGTAGTCATTGTGTGATGGGAATACTACAATGTAGTCATTGTGATGGGAATACTACAATGTAGTCATTGTGATGGGAATACTACAATGTAGTCTGTGTGATGGGAATACTACAATGTAGTCATTGTGTGATGGGAATACTACAATGTAGTCATTGTGTGATGGGAATACTACAATGTAGTCATTGTGTGATGGGAATACTACAATGTAGTCATTGTGTGATGGGAATACTACAATGTAGTCATTGTGATGGGAATACTACAATGTAGTCGTTGTGTGATGGGAATACTACAATGTAGTCATTGTGATGGGAATACTACAATGTAGTCATTGTGATGGGAATACTACAATGTAGTCTGTGTGATGGGAATACTACAATGTAGTCGTTGTGTGATGGGAATACTACAATGTAGTCATTGTGAGATGGGAATACTACAATGTAGTCATTGTGATGGGAATACTACAATGTAGTCGTTGTGATGGGAATACTACAATGTAGTCATTGTGTGATGGGAATACTACAATGTAGTCTGTTTGATGGGAATACTACAATGTAGTCATTGTGATGGGAATACTACAATGTAGTCGTTGTGTGATGGGAATACTACAATGTAGTCATTGTGATGGGAATACTACAATGTAGTCATTGTGATGGGAATACTACAATGTAGTCATTGTGATGGGAATACTACAATGTAGTCATTGTGATGGGAATACTACAATGTAGTCATTGTGATGGGAATACTACAATGTAGTCTGTGTGATGGGAATACTACAATGTAGTCTGTGTGATGGGAATACTACAATGTAGTCTGTTTGATGGGAATACTACAATGTAGTCTGTGTGATGGGAATACTACAATGTAGTCTGTTTGATGGTAATACTACAATGTAGTCATTGTGATGGGAATACTACAATGTAGTCTGTGTGATGGGAATACTACAATGTAGTCATTGTGATGGGAATACTACAATGTAGTCTGTTTGATGGGAATACTACAATGTAGTCTGTGTGATGGGAATACTACAATGTAGTCATTGTGATGGGAATACTACAATGTAGTCTGTGTGATGGGAATACTACAATGTAGTCTGTTTGATGGGAATACTACAATGTAGTCTGTGTGATGGGAATACTACAATGTAGTCTGTTTGATGGGAATACTACAATGTAGTCTGTTTGATGGGAACACTACAATGTAGTCATTGTGATGGGAATACTACAATGTAGTCGTTGTGTGATGGGAATACTACAATGTAGTCATTGTGATGGGAAAACTACAATGTAGTCATTGTGATGGGAATACTACAATGTAGTCATTGTGATGGGAATACTACAATGTAGTCTGTGTGATGGGAATACTACAATGTAGTCTGTGTGATGGGAATACTACAATGTAGTCGTTGTGTGATGGGAATACTACAATGTAGTCATTGTGATGGGAATACTACAATGTAGTCTGTTTGATGGGAATACTACAATGTAGTCGTTGTGATGGGAATACTACAATGTAGTCATTGTGTGATGGGAATACTACAATGTAGTCTGTGTGATGGGAATACTACAATGTAGTCGTTGTGATGGGAATACTACAATGTAGTCTGTGTGATGGGAATACTACAATGTAGTCATTGTGATGGGAATACTGCAATGTAGTCATTGTGTGATGGGAATACTACAATGTAGTCATTGTGTGATGGGAATACTGCAATGTAGTCGTTGTGATGGGAATACTACAATGTAGTCATTGTGTGATGGGAATACTACAATGTAGTCATTGTGTGATGGGAATACTACAATGTAGTCATTGTGTGATGGGAATACTACAATGTAGTCATTGTGTGATGGGAATACTACAATGTAGTCATTGTGTGATGGGAATACTGCAATGTAGTCATTGTGTGATGGGAATACTACAATGTAGTCATTGTGTGACGGGAATACTACAATGTAGTCGTTGTGTGATGGGAATACTACAATGTACTCGTTGTGTGATGGGAATACTACAATGTAGTCATTGTGTGATGGGAATGCTGCAATGTAGTCGTTGTGATGGGAATACTACAATGTAGTCTGTGTGATGGGAATACTACAATGTGGTCTGTGTGATGGGAATACTACAATGTAGTCATTGTGATGGGAATACTACAATGTAGTCATTGTGTGATGGGAATACTACAATGTAGTCGTTGTGATGGGAATACTACAATGTAGTCATTGTGTGATGGGATTACTACAATGTAGTCATTGTGTGATGGGAATACTACAATGTAGTCATTGTGTGATGGGAATACTACAATGTAGTCATTGTGTGATGGGAATACTACAATGTAGTCTGTGTGATGGGAATACTACAATGTAGTCGTTGTGTGATGGGAATACTACAATGTAGTCGTTGTGTGATGGGAATACTACAATGTAGTCATTGTGTGATGGGAATACTACAATGTAGTCTGTGTGATGGGAATACTACAATGTAGTCATTGTGATGGGAATACTACAATGTAGTCGTTGTGTGATGGGAATACTACAATGTAGTCATTGTGTGATGGGAATACTACAATGTAGTCATTGTGTGATGGGAATACTACAATGTAGTCTGTGTGATGGGAATACTACAATGTAGTCTGTGTGATGGGAATACTACAATGTAGTCATTGTGTGATGGGAATACTACAATGTAGTCTGTGTGATGGGAATACTACAATGTAGTCATTGTGATGGGAATACTACAATGTAGTCATTGTGTGATGGGAATACTACAATGTAGTCAATGTGTGATGGGAATACTACAATGTAGTCATTGTGTGATGGGAATACTACAATGTAGTCTGTGTGATGGGAATACTACAATGTAGTCTGTGTGATGGGAATACTACAATGTAGTCATTGTGTGATGGGAATACTACAATGTAGTCTGTGTGATTGGAATACTACAATGTAGTCTGTGTGATGGGAATACTACAATGTAGTCATTGTGATGGGAATACTACAATGTAGTCTGTGTGATGGGAATACTACAATGTAGTCTGTGTGATGGGAATACTACAATGTAGTCTGTGTGATGGGAATACTACAATGTAGTCGTTGTGATGGGAATACTACAATGTAGTCATTGTGATGGGAATACTACAATGTAGTCTGTGTGATGGGAATACTTCAATGTAGTCTGTGTGATGGGAATACTACAATGTAGTCTGTGTGATGGGAATACTACAATGTAGTCGTTGTGATGGGAATACTACAATGTAGTCTGTGTGATGGGAATACTACAATGTAGTCATTGTGTGATGGGAATACTACAATGTAGTCATTGTGTGATGGGAATACTACAATGTAGTCTGTGTGATGGGAATACTACAATGTAGTCATTGTGTGATGGGAATACTACAATGTAGTCATTGTGTGATGGGAATACTACAATGTAGTCATTGTGTGATGGGAATACTACAATGTAGTCGTTGTGTGATGGGAATACTACAATGTAGTCATTGTGTGATGGGAATACTACAATGTAGTCATTGTGTGATGGGAATACTACAATGTAGTCGTTGTGTGATGGGAATACTACAATGTAGTCATTGTGTGATGGGAATACTACAATGTAGCCATTGTGTGATGGGAATACTACAATGTAGTCATTGTGTGATGGAAATACTACAATGTAGTCTGTGTGATGGGAATACTACAATGTAGTCATTGTGTGATGGGAATACTACAATGTAGTCTGTGTGATGGGAATACTACAATGTAGTCATTGTGATGGGAATACTACAATGTAGTCATTGTGATGGGAATACTACAATGTAGTCATTGTGTGATGGGAATACTACAATGTAGTCGTTGTGATGGGAATACTACAATGTAGTCATTGTGTGATGGGAATACTACAATGTAGTCTGTGTGATGGGAATACTACAATGTAGTCTGTGTGATGGGAATACTACAATGTAGTCTGTGTGATGGGAATACTACAATGTAGTTATTGTGATGGGAATACTACAATGTAGTCTGTGTGATGGGAATACTACAATGTAGTCTGTTTGATGGGAATACTACAATGTAGTCTGTGTGATGGGAATACTACAATGTAGTCTGTGTGATGGGAATACTACAATGTAGTCTGTGTGATGGGAATACTACAATGTAGTTATTGTGATGGGAATACTACAATGTAGTCTGTGTGATGGGAATACTACAATGTAGTCTGTGTGATGGGAATACTACAATGTAGTCATTGTGATGGGAATACTACAATGTAGTCATTGTGTGATGGGAATACTACAATGTAGTCATTGTGTGATGGGAATACTACAATGTAGTCTGTGTGATGGGAATACTACAATGTAGTCTGTGTGATGGGAATACTACAATGTAGTCTGTGTGATGGGAATACTACAATGTAGTCATTGTGATGGGAATACTACAATGTAGTCTGTGTGATGGGAATACTACAATGTAGTCTGTTTGATGGGAATACTACAATGTAGTCATTGTGTGATGGGAACACTACAATGTAGTCATTGTGTGATGGGAATACTACAATGTAGTCATTGTGTGATGGGAATACTACAATGTAGTCTGTGTGATGGGAATACTACAATGTAGTCTGTGTGATGGGAATACTACAATGTAGTTATTGTGATGGGAATACTACAATGTAGTCTGTGTGATGGGAATACTACAATGTAGTCTGTTTGATGGGAATACTACAATGTAGTCATTGTGTGATGGGAACACTACAATGTAGTCATTGTGTGATGGGAATACTACAATGTAGTCATTGTGTGATGGGAATACTACAATGTAGTCATTGTGATGGGAATACTACAATGTAGTCATTGTGTGATGGGAATACTACAATGTAGTCTGTGTGATGGGAATACTACAATGTAGTCTGTGTGATGGGAATACTACAATGTAGTCTGTGTGATGGGAATACTACAATGTAGTCTGTGTGATGGGAATACTACAATGTAGTCTGTGTGATGGGAATACTACAATGTAGTCATTGTGTGATGGGAATACTACAATGTAGTCTGTGTGATGGGAATACTACAATGTTGTCTGTGTGATGGGAATACTACAATGTTGTCTGTGTGATGGGAATACTACAATGTAGTCATTGTGATGGGAATACTACAATGTAGTCTGTGTGATGGGAATACTACAATGTAGTCTGTGTGATGGGAATACTACAATGTAGTCATTGTGTGATGGGAATACTACAATGTAGTCTGTGTGATGGGAATACTACAATGTAGTCTGTGTGATGGGAATACTACAATGTAGTCTGTGTGATGGGAATACTACAATGTAGTCATTGTGTGATGGGAATACTACAATGTAGTCATTGTGATGGGAATACTACAATGTAGTCTGTGTGATGGGAATACTACAATGTAGTCATTGTTTGATGGGAATACTACAATGTAGTCTGTGTGATGGGAATACTACAATGTAGTCTGTGTGATGGGAATACTACAATGTAGTCATTGTGTGATGGGAATACTACAATGTAGTCATTGTGATGGGAATACTACAATGTAGTCTGTGTGATGGGAATACTACAATGTAGTCATTGTTTGATGGGAATACTACAATGTAGTCATTGTGTGATGGGAATACTACAATGTAGTCATTGTGTGATGGGAATACTACAATGTAGTCTGTGTGATGGGAATACTACAATGTAGTCATTGTGTGATGGGAATACTACAATGTAGTCTGTGTTTATTGGGAATACTACAATGTAGTCATTGTGTGATGGGAATACTACAATGTAGTCATTGTGATGGGAATACTACAATGTAGTCATTGTGTGATGGGAATACTACAATGTAGTCATTGTGATGGGAATACTACAATGTTATCGTTGTGTGATGGGAATACTACAATGTAGTCTGTGTGATGGGAATACTACAATGTAGTCTGTGTGATGGGAATACTACAATGTAGTCTGTGTGATGGGAATACTACAATGTAGTCATTGTGATGGTAATACTACAATGTTATCGTTGTGTGATGGGAATACTACAATGTAGTCTGTGTGATGGGAATACTACAATGTAGTCTGTGTGATGGGAATACTACAATGTAGTCTGTGTGATGGGAATACTACAATGTAGTCATTGTGTGATGGGAATACTACAATGTAGTCTGTGTGATGGGAATACTACAATGTAGTCTGTGTGATGGGAATACTACAATGTAGTCATTGTGTGATGGGAATACTACAATGTAGTCTGTGTGATGGGAATACTACAATGTAGTCTGTGTGATGGGAATACTACAATGTAGTCATTGTGATGGGAATACTACAATGTTATCGTTGTGTGATGGGAATACTACAATGTAGTCTGTGTGATGGGAATACTACAATGTAGTCTGTGTGATGGGAATACTACAATGTAGTCATTGTGTGATGGGAATACTACAATGTAGTCATTGTGTGATGGGAATACTACAATGTAGTCATTGTGTGATGGGAATACTACAATGTAGTCGTTGTGTGATGGGAATACTACAATGTAGTCATTGTGTGATGGGAATACTACAATGTAGTCATTGTGTGATGGGAATACTACAATGTAGTCGTTGTGTGATGGGAATACTACAATGTAGTCATTGTGTGATGGGAATACTACAATGTAGCCATTGTGTGATGGGAATACTACAATGTAGTCATTGTGTGATGGGAATACTACAATGTAGTCTGTGTGATGGGAATACTACAATGTAGTCATTGTGTGATGGGAATACTACAATGTAGTCTGTGTGATGGGAATACTACAATGTAGTCATTGTGATGGGAATACTACAATGTAGTCATTGTGATGGGAATACTACAATGTAGTCATTGTGTGATGGGAATACTACAATGTAGTCGTTGTGATGGGAATACTACAATGTAGTCATTGTGTGATGGGAATACTACAATGTAGTCTGTGTGATGGGAATACTACAATGTAGTCTGTGTGATGGGAATACTACAATGTAGTCTGTGTGATGGGAATACTACAATGTAGTTATTGTGATGGGAATACTACAATGTAGTCTGTGTGATGGGAATACTACAATGTAGTCTGTTTGATGGGAATACTACAATGTAGTCTGTGTGATGGGAATACTACAATGTAGTCTGTGTGATGGGAATACTACAATGTAGTCTGTGTGATGGGAATACTACAATGTAGTCTGTGTGATGGGAATACTACAATGTAGTTATTGTGATGGGAATACTACAATGTAGTCTGTGTGATGGGAATACTACAATGTAGTCTGTGTGATGGGAATACTACAATGTAGTCATTGTGATGGGAATACTACAATGTAGTCATTGTGTGATGGGAATACTACAATGTAGTCATTGTGTGATGGGAATACTACAATGTAGTCTGTGTGATGGGAATACTACAATGTAGTCTGTGTGATGGGAATACTACAATGTAGTCTGTGTGATGGGAATACTACAATGTAGTCATTGTGATGGGAATACTACAATGTAGTCTGTGTGATGGGAATACTACAATGTAGTCTGTTTGATGGGAATACTACAATGTAGTCATTGTGTGATGGGAACACTACAATGTAGTCATTGTGTGATGGGAATACTACAATGTAGTCATTGTGTGATGGGAATACTACAATGTAGTCTGTGTGATGGGAATACTACAATGTAGTCTGTGTGATGGGAATACTACAATGTAGTCATTGTGATGGGAATACTACAATGTAGTCTGTGTGATGGGAATACTACAATGTAGTCTGTGTGATGGGAATACTACAATGTAGTTATTGTGATGGGAATACTACAATGTAGTCTGTGTGATGGGAATACTACAATGTAGTCTGTTTGATGGGAATACTACAATGTAGTCATTGTGTGATGGGAACACTACAATGTAGTCATTGTGTGATGGGAATACTACAATGTAGTCATTGTGTGATGGGAATACTACAATGTAGTCATTGTGATGGGAATACTACAATGTAGTCATTGTGTGATGGGAATACTACAATGTAGTCTGTGTGATGGGAATACTACAATGTAGTCTGTGTGATGGGAATACTACAATGTAGTCTGTGTGATGGGAATACTACAATGTAGTCTGTGTGATGGGAATACTACAATGTAGTCATTGTGTGATGGGAATACTACAATGTAGTCTGTGTGATGGGAATACTACAATGTTGTCTGTGTGATGGGAATACTACAATGTTGTCTGTGTGATGGGAATACTACAATGTAGTCATTGTGATGGGAATACTACAATGTAGTCTGTGTGATGGGAATACTACAATGTAGTCTGTGTGATGGGAATACTACAATGTAGTCATTGTGTGATGGGAATACTACAATGTAGTCTGTGTGATGGGAATACTACAATGTAGTCTGTGTGATGGGAATACTACAATGTAGTCTGTGTGATGGGAATACTACAATGTAGTCATTGTGTGATGGGAATACTACAATGTAGTCATTGTGATGGGAATACTACAATGTAGTCTGTGTGATGGGAATACTACAATGTAGTCATTGTTTGATGGGAATACTACAATGTAGTCTGTGTGATGGGAATACTACAATGTAGTCTGTGTGATGGGAATACTACAATGTAGTCATTGTGTGATGGGAATACTACAATGTAGTCTGTGTGATGGGAATACTACAATGTAGTCTGTGTGATGGGAATACTACAATGTAGTCTGTGTGATGGGAATACTACAATGTAGTTATTGTGATGGGAATACTACAATGTAGTCTGTGTGATGGGAATACTACAATGTAGTCTGTGTGATGGGAATACTACAATGTAGTCATTGTGATGGGAATACTACAATGTAGTCATTGTGTGATGGGAATACTACAATGTAGTCATTGTGTGATGGGAATACTACAATGTAGTCTGTGTGATGGGAATACTACAATGTAGTCTGTGTGATGGGAATACTACAATGTAGTCTGTGTGATGGGAATACTACAATGTAGTCATTGTGATGGGAATACTACAATGTAGTCTGTGTGATGGGAATACTACAATGTAGTCTGTTTGATGGGAATACTACAATGTAGTCATTGTGTGATGGGAATACTACAATGTAGTCTGTGTGATGGGAATACTACAATGTAGTCTGTGTGATGGGAATACTACAATGTAGTCTGTGTGATGGGAATACTACAATGTAGTTATTGTGATGGGAATACTACAATGTAGTCTGTGTGATGGGAATACTACAATGTAGTCTGTGTGATGGGAATACTACAATGTAGTCATTGTGATGGGAATACTACAATGTAGTCATTGTGTGATGGGAATACTACAATGTAGTCATTGTGTGATGGGAATACTACAATGTAGTCTGTGTGATGGGAATACTACAATGTAGTCTGTGTGATGGGAATACTACAATGTAGTCTGTGTGATGGGAATACTACAATGTAGTCATTGTGATGGGAATACTACAATGTAGTCTGTGTGATGGGAATACTACAATGTAGTCTGTTTGATGGGAATACTACAATGTAGTCATTGTGTGATGGGAACACTACAATGTAGTCATTGTGTGATGGGAATACTACAATGTAGTCATTGTGTGATGGGAATACTACAATGTAGTCTGTGTGATGGGAATACTACAATGTAGTCTGTGTGATGGGAATACTACAATGTAGTCATTGTGATGGGAATACTACAATGTAGTCTGTGTGATGGGAATACTACAATGTAGTCTGTGTGATGGGAATACTACAATGTAGTTATTGTGATGGGAATACTACAATGTAGTCTGTGTGATGGTAATACTACAATGTAGTCTGTTTGATGGGAATACTACAATGTAGTCATTGTGTGATGGGAACACTACAATGTAGTCATTGTGTGATGGGAATACTACAATGTAGTCATTGTGTGATGGGAATACTACAATGTAGTCATTGTGATGGGAATACTACAATGTAGTCATTGTGTGATGGGAATACTACAATGTAGTCTGTGTGATGGGAATACTACAATGTAGTCTGTGTGATGGGAATACTACAATGTAGTCTGTGTGATGGGAATACTACAATGTAGTCAGTGTGATGGGAATACTACAATGTAGTCATTGTGTGATGGGAATACTACAATGTAGTCTGTGTGATGGGAATACTACAATGTTGTCTGTGTGATGGGAATACTACAATGTTGTCTGTGTGATGGGAATACTACAATGTAGTCATTGTGATGGGAATACTACAATGTAGTCTGTGTGATGGGAATACTACAATGTAGTCTGTGTGATGGGAATACTACAATGTAGTCATTGTGTGATGGGAATACTACAATGTAGTCTGTGTGATGGGAATACTACAATGTAGTCTGTGTGATGGGAATACTACAATGTAGTCTGTGTGATGGGAATACTACAATGTAGTCATTGTGTGATGGGAATACTACAATGTAGTCATTGTGATGGGAATACTACAATGTAGTCTGTGTGATGGGAATACTACAATGTAGTCATTGTTTGATGGGAATACTACAATGTAGTCTGTGTGATGGGAATACTACAATGTAGTCTGTGTGATGGGAATACTACAATGTAGTCATTGTGTGATGGGAATACTACAATGTAGTCATTGTGATGGGAATACTACAATGTAGTCTGTGTGATGGGAATACTACAATGTAGTCATTGTTTGATGGGAATACTACAATGTAGTCATTGTGTGATGGGAATACTACAATGTAGTCATTGTGTGATGGGAATACTACAATGTAGTCTGTGTGATGGGAATACTACAATGTAGTCATTGTGTGATGGGAATACTACAATGTAGTCTGTGTTTATTGGGAATACTACAATGTAGTCATTGTGTGATGGGAATACTACAATGTAGTCATTGTGATGGGAATACTACAATGTAGTCATTGTGTGATGGGAATACTACAATGTAGTCATTGTGATGGGAATACTACAATGTTATCGTTGTGTGATGGGAATACTACAATGTAGTCTGTGTGATGGGAATACTACAATGTAGTCTGTGTGATGGGAATACTACAATGTAGTCTGTGTGATGGGAATACTACAATGTAGTCATTGTGATGGTAATACTACAATGTAGTCTGTGTGATGGGAATACTACAATGTAGTCTGTGTGATGGGAATACTACAATGTAGTCATTGTGTGATGGGAATACTACAATGTAGTCTGTGTGATGGGAATACTACAATGTAGTCTGTGTGATGGGAATACTACAATGTAGTCATTGTGTGATGGGAATACTACAATGTAGTCTGTGTGATGGGAATACTACAATGTAGTCTGTGTGATGGGAATACTACAATGTAGTCATTGTGATGGGAATACTACAATGTTATCGTTGTGTGATGGGAATACTACAATGTAGTCATTGTGATGGGAATATGGGAACAGATACAAAACGTTTGACTACTTGCATACACATATCAGTGAATTTGTCCCAATACCTTTGGTCCCCTAAAAAGTGCATTCATTTCTGAACTGTTCACCCGATATGGATGAAAATGACCTTTAGTTAAAAGGTTAAAATAGAAAGAAGAAGAGGAAGAGGAAGAGGAGGAGGAAGAGGCAGAGGAAGAGGAGGAGGAAGAGGCAGAGGAAGAGGAAGAGGAGAAGGAGGAGAATGAGGAGGAGGAAGAGGAGAAGGAGGAGGAGGAGGAGGAAAAGGAGGAGGAAAAGGAAGAGGAGAAGGAGGAGCAGGAGGAGGAGAAGGAGGAGTAGGAAGGGAGGAAGAGGAGGAGGAAGGGGAAGATGAGGAAGAGGAGGAGGATGAGGAAGAGAAAGAGGAGGAAGGCGAAGAGGAGGACGATGAGGAAGAGGAGGACGATGAGGAAGAGGAGGAGGAGTAGGAGAAGTAGGAGGAGGAGGAAGAGGAAGAGGAGGAAGAGGAGTAGGAAGAGGTTGAGGATGAGGAGAAGGAGTAGAAGGAGGAGGAAGAGGAAGAGGAAGAGGATGAGGAAGAGGCAGAGGAAGAGGAGAAGGAGGAGGAGGATAATGAGGAGGAGGAAAAGGAGGAAGAGGAGGAGGAAGTGGAAGAGGAGGAAGAGGAGGAGGATGAGGAAGAGGAAGAGGAGGAAGAGGAAAATGCATACATTTTTTGCAGTAATCAAACCCATGATCCTTGCTGTTGCAAGTTCCATACTCTACCGACTGAGCCACAAAGGACCAAAACACACGTGTGAAGGTAATGTGAAAGTGTGGTGTCTGTTATTTTGTTTCAGTACGAGAGAGAGAAAGCGAGAGACAGAGAGAAAGAGACTGAGATAGAGAGACAGAGAGAAATAGACTGAGATAGAGAGACAGAAGAGAGAGAGAGAGAGAGAGAGAGAGAGAGAGAGAGAGAGAGAGAGAGAGAGAGAGAGAGAGAGAGAGAGAGAGAGAGAGAGACAGACAGAGAGAGACAGAGAGACAGAGATAGAGAGACAAAGAGAGAGAGAGAGAGAGAACGTACAGCACAAACATTTGTATTGATGCTTCTAAAAAATGTAAAAGTAATATCTTCTGGAATGTTGTTTACTTGTTTTCCTGGTCTGGTCTCTACAAACTCTGCATCCTAACACCATTTAGTTTTCTATTCCAACTCTCTGATCTGATTTAAGCTGTAGAAGTATGATGGTCTGACACACACACACACACACACACACACACACACACACACACACACAAACACACACACACACACACACAGAAGTGTGAAGCATACACACACACCAACAGAGAAGTGTGAAGCACACACACACAGAGCGAGTGAGTGTTTATTATATCTAATTCAGGCTGAATTTCCTGCTTGGTGACTCGTTGCTGACGACCACAGATGTGACCTGTGCACAACTGAAATGCAACTTTACTGAGGATAAATATACTTACTATGACTGATACGTAGTTGCATCCACCTAGCTATCATCAAGATGAATGGATAAGAGAGTCTGCTAAATGACTCACTACTGTAGTGACTCTGGATACGAGTGTCTGCTAAATGACTCACAACTGTACTGGCTCTAGATAAGAGAGTCTGCTAAATGACTCACTACTGTAGTGGCTCTGGATCAGAGAGTCTGCTAAATGACTCACTACTGTAGTGACTCTGGATAAGAGAGTCTGCTAAATGAGAAACACTTTTTTTTAAATGTAGAAGAGAGGAGATGAGGAGAAGAGAAGAAGGAGGAGAGGAGAGGATGGGCTGCGCTAGATTCTTTAGAGAGGAGAGGAAGAGAGGAGAGGAGAGGAGGAGAAGAGAAGAGAAGAGGAGGAAAGTGGAGAGGAGAGGAGAGGAGAGGAGAGGAGAGGAGATGAGATCAGAATATGGTCTGCACTAGATTCTTTAGAGAGGAGGGGAGGAGAGGGGAATGAGAGGAGATGAGATCAGAATATGGTCTGCGCTAGATTCTATAGAGAGAACACTTCAGGTCAGATCAGATCTGGTTTTGAGTAAAAAATAACCTCTGTGAATTCAGCTGTGATAGTCCCTCTTTCCACAGAGTCTGATTGTGTTCCAAAGGGCACCATATTCCCTTTCTAGATCAGAATCCACAGGAGGCTCATAGCACTAAATAGGGACTATGGTTTTATTTGGGGTGCAAACAGTGGAGGATGGAGAGACACTCAAGAAGACATACAGTAGAAGTCTGAAGTTTACATACACCTTAGCCAAAAAATGTAAACTCCGTTTTTTACAATTCCTGACATTTAATCCTTGTAAAAAATTCCCTGTCTTAAGGTCAGTTAGATCACCACTTTATTTTAAGAATTTGAAATGTCAGAGGAGAGGAGATAATTATTTATTTCAGCTTCTATTTCTTTCATCACATTCCCAGTGGGTCAGAAGTTTACATACACTCAATTAGTATTTTGTAGCGTTGCCTTTAAATTGTTTAACTTGGGTAAAACCTTCCGGGTAGCCTTCCACAAGCTTCCCACAATAAGTTGTGTGAATTTTGACCCATTCTTCCTGACAGAGCTGGTGTAACTGAGTCAGGTTTGTAGGCCTCCTTGCTCACGCACGCTTTTTCAGTTCTGCCCTAAAATGTTCTATAGGATTGAGGTCAGGGCTTTGTGATGGCCACTCCAGTACCTTGACTATGTTGTCCTTAAGCCATTTTGCCAACACTTTGGAAGTATACTTGGGGTCATTGTCCATTTGGAAGACCCATTTGCGACAAGCTTGAACTTCCTGACTGATGTCTTGAGATGTTGCTTCAATATATTCACATAATTCTCCTTTCCTCATGATGCCATCTATTTTGTGAAGTGCACCAGTCCCTCCTGCAGCAAAACACCCCCACAACATGATGCTGCCACCTTCGTGCTTCACGGTTGGGATGGTGTTCTTTGACTTGCAAGCCTCCTTCTTTTTTCTCCAAACATAACGATGGACATTATGGCCAAACAGTAATATTTTTGTTTCATCAGACCAAAGGACATTTATCCCCCAAAAATATGATTTTGGTCCCCATGTGCAGTTGCAAACCGTAGTCTTGCTTATAGGACTCGTTTAACTGTGGATATAGATACTTTTGTACCTGTTTCCTCCAGCATCACAAGGTCCTTTGCTGTTGTTCTGTTATTGATTTGCACTTTTCGCACCAAGGTAGGTTCATCTCTAGGAGACAGAATGCATCTCCTTCCTGAGCGGTGTGACGGCTGCGTTGTCCCATGGTGTTTATACTTGCGTACTATTGTTTGTACAGATGAATGTGGTACTTTCAGCGTTTGGAAATTGCTCCCAAGGATGAACCAGACTTGTGGAGGTCTACGATTTGTTTTCTGAGGTCTTGGCTGATTCCTTTTGATTTTCCCATGATGTCAAGCAAAGAGGAACTGAGTTTGGAGGTAGGCCTTGAAATACATCCACAGGTACACCTCCAATTGACTCAAATTACGTCAATTAGCCTATCAGAAGCTTCTAAAGCCATGACATCATAGTAGATGTCCTAACCGACTTGCCAAAACTATAGTTTGTTAACAAGAAATGTGTGGAGTGGTTGAACAACTAGTTTTAATGACTCTAACCTAAGTCTACGTAAACTTCCGACTTCAACTGTATCTTTACAGATGTTTACAGAAATGACGATTAACGAGAAGTTTACTGTTAGGACCTTTACAGAAAGTACATTTACAGATCGGTTTACCGTTTAGGACATTTACAGTTAGGAAGTTTACATTTAGGACATTTACGGTTAGGAAGTTTACATTTAGGACATTTACAGTTAGGATGTTTACAGGGCAGTTTACATTTAGGACATTTACAGTTAGGATGTTTACATTTAGGACATTTACAGTTAGGATGTTTACAGGGCAGTTTACATTTAGGACATTTACAGTTAGGATGTTGCCAAAACTATAGTTTGAACTTCTTTTGGCTGGGGGCAGTATTGAGTAGCTGTGTTTTTCTGTGGCTTGGCTCTGACCTAACATAATCGTTTGTGGTGCTTTCGCTGTAAAGCCTATTTAATATCGGACACTGTGGTGGGATTAACAACAAGATTACCTTTAAAACAGTATAAGATACATGTATGTTTGAGGAATTGTAATTAAGAGATTTCTGTTGTTTTGAATTTGGCGCCCTGCACTTTCACTGGCTGTTGTCATATCGATCCTGTTAGCGGGATTTCAGCCCTAAGAAGTTATTAACAAGAGATTTGTCTGAATGTAAACTTCCGACTTCAACTGTGAATAATCATGTACCTGGTAGAAACCTGTGATCAATTCTGCTTAATGTCTTAGTCTTTCGTCAACGATATATATTTGGATAAGAGATGTAATCGAATGGGAGACGGCTGGATTGGAGAGGACAATGGGTGAAGTTTACCTTCGGGAAAGTATTCAGACACCTTGGCCTTTACACATTTTCTTAAGTTGCAGCCTTATTCTAAAATCGATTTAAAAAAAATGTTTTTCCTTAGCTACACAAAATACCCCATAATGATGAAGAGAAAACAGGTTTATAGAAATGTTTGCAAATAAATAAGATAAATAAAAACAGAAATAGTTGATTTACTTATGTTTTCAGACACTTTGCTATGAGACTCGATATTGAGCTCAGGTGCATCCGGTTTCCATCCTTGAGATGTTTCTACAATTTGATTGGAGTCCACCTGCGGTAAATTCTATTGATTGGACATGATTTGGGAAGGCACACACCTGTCTATATAAGGTCTCACAGTTGACAGTGCATGTCAGAGCAAAAACCAAGCCATGAGGTCGAAGGCGTTGTCTGTAGAGGCTCGAGACAGGATTGTGTCAAGGCACAGGTCTGGGGAAGGGTACCAAAACATTTCTGCAATATTGAAGGTCACCGTGGCCACAGTGTCCTTCAACATTCTTGAAAATGGAAGAAGTTTGGAACCAACCAGACTCTTCCTAGAGCTGACCACCTGGCCAAACCGAGCAATCGGGGGGAGAAGGGCCTTAATCAAGGAGGTGACCAAGAACTCGATCGTCACTCTGACAGAGCTCCAAAGTTCCTCTGTGAAGATGGGAGAATCTTCCAGAAAGACAACCATCTCTGCAACACTCACCAATCAGGCCTTTATGGTAGAGTGGCCAGACGGAAGCCGCTCCTCAGTAAAAGGCACATGACAGCCCGCTTGGAGATTGCCAAAAGGCTCCTAGAGGACTCTGACCATGAGAAACAAGATTCTCTGGTCTGATGAAACCAAGATTGAACTATTTGGCTTGAATGCCAAGCATCACGTCTGTAGCAAACCTGGCATCATCCCTACGATGAAGCATGGTGGTGGCAGCATCATGCTGTAGGGATGTTTTTCAGCAGCAGGGACTGGGAGACTAATCAGCATCAAGGCAAAGATGAACTGAGCAAAGTAGAGAGATATCCTTCATGTGAACCTGCTCCAGAGTGCTCTGGATCTCAGACTGGGGCACATTTTTAAACACCTGTTCTTGCTTTGTCAATGTGGGGTATTATGATGTCATTATGGGGTTTTGTGATGTCATTATTGGGTATTATGATGTCATTATGGGGTTTTGTGATGTCATTATTGGGTATTATGATGTCATTATGTGGTTTTGTGATGTCATTATTGGGTATTATGATGTCATTATGGGGTATTGTGATGTCATTATGGGGTATTATGATGTCATTATGTGGTTTTGTGATGTCATTATGGGGTTTTGTGATGTCATTATGTGGTTTTGTGATGTCATTATGGGATATTATGATGTCATTATGTGGTTTTGTGATGTCATTATGGGGTTTTGTGATGTCATTATGGGGTGTTGTGATGTCATTATGGGATATTGTAATGTCATTATGGGGTATTGTGATGTCATTATGGGGTATTGTGATGTCATTATGGGGTATTGTGATGTCATTATGGGGTATTGTAATGTCATTATGGGGTATTGTGATGTCATTATGGGGTATTGTGATGTCATTATGGTGTATTGTGATGTCATTATGGGGTATTGTAATGTCACTATGGGGTATTGTAATGTCACTATGGGGTATTATGATGTCATTATGGGGTATTGTGATGTCATTATGGGGTATTGTGTGTAGATTGACGAGGGGAAAAAACTACGTAAACAAATATGAAAAAGTCAAGGGTTCTGAATACTCTCAGAATGCACTGTTTAAGATATGCTTACTTCAGTTCAAGGTGGCAAATTCGTATTTGGATTGAATCGACAACATATTAAACAGGAATCTAGCCTCTAACGCAGTAAGTCATGTTGTCATAGATAATGTTTTTGCTTATGCAGAGATGTCCCCAACACATTTGCACGGGTATATGATGCAGTCGATTTACTGGCTGTATGAGCCATCACAGGGCATCTGAGAAATTACGAGGTCATTCTGATGAAGTTGAACTTTGGAAATGTACTACATCTATGGGAATGTCCCAAATGGCTCCCTATTCCCTATGTAGGGATCTACTGCCTGTCCAAATGGCTCCCTATTCCCTATGTAGGTATCTACTGCCTGTCTTTGTGGTTAGGATAAGGGTTAAGGGTTAGGGGTTAAGGTTAGGGTTACGTTTAGAACAAGGGTTAGGATAAGGGTTAAGGGTTAGGGGTTAAGGTTAGGGTTAGGTTTGTGGTTAGGATAAGGGTTAAGGGTTAAGGTTAGGGTTAGGTTTGTGGTTAGGTTAAGGGTTAAGGGTTAGGGGTTAAGGTTAGGGTTAGGTTTGTGGTTAGGTTAAGGGTTAAGGGTTAGGGGTTAAGGTTAGGGTTAGGTTTGTGGTTAGGTTAAGGGTTAAGGGTTAAGGTTAGGGTTAGGTTTGTGGTTAGGTTAAGGGTTAAGGTTAGGGTTAGGTTTGTGGTTAGGTTAAGGGTTAAGGTTAGGTTTAGGTTTGTGGTTATGATGAGGGTTAGGGTTAGGTTTGTGGTTAGGATAAGGGTTAAGGGTTAAGGGTTAAGGTTAGGGTTAGGTTTGTGGTTAGGTTAAGGGTTAAGGTTAGGGTTAGGTTTGTGGTTATGATGAGGGTTAGGGTTAGGGTTCAGTTTGTGGTTAGGATAAGCGTTAAGGTTAGGGTTAGGGTTAGGGTTAGGTTTGTGGTTAGGGTTAGGTTTGTGGTTTGGGTTAGTAGATGCTTCGTTGAATTGTAACTGTAGATAGTTTGTAGAGCTTCTACAGTTGGACTGTTCAAATAATATACCTGCTGTAAAGTGTGATAAGATTTGTTTTGATTTGATTTTACATATGAGGAATGGGTGGAGTGCTGAAACAAAAGGCAGCCGAACAGATCAAACAGAGGAGAGCAGGGTACATAGGAGAGCAGGGTACATAGGAGAGCAGGGTACATAGGAGAGCAGGCGACAGAGGAGAGCAGGGTACATATGAGAGCAGGGCACACAGGAGAGCAGGGTACATATGAGAGCAGTGTACATATGAGAGCAGGGTACATAGGAGAGCAGGGTACAGAGGAGAGCAGGGAACAGAGGAGAGCAGGGTATAGAGGAGAGCAGGGTACATTGGAGAGCAGGGTACATAGGAGAGCACGGTACACAGGAGAGCAGGGTACATATGAGAGCAGGGTACATAGGAGAGGATTGCAGAGGAGAGCACGGTACATAGAAGAGCAGGGTACATATGAGAGTAGGGTACATAGGATAGCATGGTACATATGCTAGCAGGGTACATAGGAGAGCAGGGTACATAGTGTCACTAGCCTCTGTATGGATTAAGGCGGTCTGTCTGGCTACAGGTGATCCATGCTCATCTACCTGATTTATCTATCTCATTTAAATTGCAAAATAGATCAGCCGGATAATAAAATAAGGGGTTGTCTCATCTCAGCCATTCCTGGACACTCATCTGTCTAGGAGAGAGGGAGAGAGAAAGAAAGAGAGGAGAGAGCGAGAGTGGGACAGAGAGAGAGAGGGAGAGAGAAAGAAAGAGAGGAGAGAGCGAGAGTGGGACAGAGAGAGAGAGAGGGAGAGAGAAAGAAAGAGAGAAGAGAGCGAGAGTGGGACAGAGAGAGAGAGGGAGAGAGAGAGAAAGAGAGGAGAGAGCGAGAGTGGGACAGAGAGAGAGAGGGAGAGAGAAAGAAAGAGAGGAGAGAGCGAGAGTGGGACAGAGAGAGAGAGGGAGAGAGAAAGAAAGAGAGGAGAGAGCGAGAGTGTGACAGAGAGAGAGAGAGGGAGAGAGAAAGAAAGAGGGGAGAGAGCGAGAGTGAGACAGAGAGAGAGAGGGAGAGAGAGAGAAAGAGAGGAGAGAGCGAGAGTGGGACAGAGAGAGAGAGGGAGAGAGAAAGAAAGAGAGGAGAGAGCGAGAGTGGGACAGAGAGAGAGAGGGAGAGAGAAAGAGAAGGAGAGGAGAGACAGCGAGAGAGAGACAGAGAAATACGGTGGGGGTTGGGGTATAGAGTGTGCTGGATGAGGATAGGAGATACACAGTACATGCGTCCCTCTGCCGAAGGTTGTGTAGCAGGACGAGCCTCTCCTGTCTCCTCCTAAAGTTCTGTACCTGGATGACCCTCTCCTGTCTCCTCCCTCCCTCAGACAATGACTGTCGGGGGATATTTACAGGGGGAAATCCCTAAACGTGGATAACATTCAATCTCCTGTCTCCCGCTCTTGTGTGTGTTGTGTGTGTGTGTGTGTGTGTGTGTGTTTTTGTGTTTGTGTGTGTGTTTGTGTGTGTGTGTGTGTGTGTGTGTGTGTTTGACTGAATCAGAACACATACCTCTATAATTTATTATATGTCTCTCTCTGTTGTCTTTGATCTATTTAAAGATTCTCCTAGAGGAACTCCGACTGAGCCGGTGTCTCCCACGTTCTAGTCTCCCCTCTCCTCCCGCTCTCTGCAACCCCGACGGTCCCCAGTCCACTAAGTCAATAATAGCCAGAGCTAAACGAAGCCACTGAGTCAATGAAGTTGACGCTGTGTTGGTCCTCTATATGTTTCCACCCAGCTCCCCAAGGTGAGCTATAGCCTTCCTCTATGCTCTCCTGGCATTCCGCTTGCATTCCCTACTGCTACTTCTATCCTCTATACCCCCAATGGCTATTATATATATATATATATGTGTGTGTGTCCTTGGCTACCTCTGCTGCCCCATGCTTCAACTCTCTCCCAATCTACTCAGATGAAATAATCCACTCAGCGACATGAGGGGGAAAAGTCAATTGTGTTCCTCTGTACCAAATCAAATTAAATTGTATTTGTCACATGCGCCAAATACAATAGGTGTAGACCATAACATTGTCACGAATATTACCGAAGGTGACTCCCCTTCTTGTTCGGGTGGTGCTCGGCGGTCGTCGTCGCCGGTCTACTAGCTGCCACCGATCCTTTGTTCCGTGTTCGTTTGTTTTTGTCTAATTGGTTTCACCTTATTCTTGTTTGGTTATTAGGGTGGGGTTATATAAGTTAGTTCAGCCCGCTTCTGTTTGTGCGGGCTTGTTCGTATGTATGTGTTCGAGTGGTTTGTGTTTGCTTTTCGGGTTCTCGCTGTCCTTTATTTTTTCACATTATTGTTCCTGTGATTTATTTCTGGACATTAAAGCGTGTTTTTCCCGCATCCTTTTGCTCTCTGCGCCTGACTCCACACCTATACACTCACTGAGCGTTACAAACATGAAATGCTGAATACAATAGGTGTAGACCATAACATGAAATGCTGAATACAACAGGTGTAGACCATAACATGAAATGCTGAATACAGGTGTAGACCATAACATGAAATGCTGAATACAGGTGTAGACCATAACATGAAATGCTGAATACAGGTGTAGACCATAACATGAAATGCTGAATACAGGTGTAGACCATAACATGAAATGCTGAATACAGGTGTAGACCATAACATGAAATGCTGAATACAGGTGTAGACCATAACATGAAATGCTTACAAGCCCTTAAAAAAGTAAAACAATAAATTAACCATAATGAGGCTAAATACAGTGGGTACCAGTATGAGTCAATGTGGGGGGAGGGGGGGGGGGGTGCAGGTTAGTCGAGATCATTTGTAAAGTGACTATGCATAGATAATAAACAGCGAATAGGGGGTGGTTCAATGTAAATAGTCCGGTGGCCATTGTATTAATTGTTCAGCAGTCTTATGTCTTGGGGGTAGAAGCTGTTAAGGAGACTTTTGGTCCTACACTTCATGCTCCAGTACCGCTTGCTGTGTCAGATGTGCGGTCAGATGCCGAGCAGTTGCAAACGTACAGTCAATAACACAATAGAAAATCTGTATACAGTGTGTGCAAATGAAGAAAGGAGGTAAGGCAATAAATATGCCATAGTGGCGAAGTAATTACAATTGAGTTGTCACGAATTATCTCCTTGTTCGGCGGTCGACGTCACCGGCCTTCTAGCCATCACTGATCCATTTTTTATTTTCCATTGTTTTTGTCTTGTCTTCCTTCACACCTGGTTCCAATCCCATCAATAATATGTTGTGTATTTAACCCTCTGTTTCCGACCTCATGTCCTTGTCGGAGATTGTTTGTTTGTTATGTGATTGTGCATGTACTGTATCATGTTGGTGTGCGACGGGTTTTGTACCCACTTTTGTTATTTTGTACATTTTGGTTTTTGGAGTTGTAACAGATTTTATTAACAACTCCGTTTATACCAAGTTCGTTCTCCTGCGCCTGACTTCCCTGCCACCAACAAGCACACATTACACGGTTAGATGTTAGATGCTGGGGGGTAATCAATTCACATATAGTGTCCAGGGCTCAGCTCAGGAGCTGAAGAGGGGGTCTATAACAAGCGGCAACAGTGAGTGACTGATTTCTGGAGAGATGGATTTTTTAAAGTAGAAGCTCGAACTGTTTGGGCATAGACCTGGATAGTATGACAGAACTCTGCAGGATATCTCAACAGTAGATTGCAACTCCGCCCCATTTAGCAGTTCTATCTTGACGGAAAATGTTGTAATTGGGGATAGAAATTTCAGTATTTTGGGTGGCCTTCCTAAGCCAGGATTCAGACATGGCTAGGACATCAGGGTTGGTGGAGTGTGCTAAAGCAGTGAATAAAGCACATTTAGGGAGGAGGCTTCTGAAGTTAACATGCATGAACCCAAGGATTTTCCGGTTCCAGAAGTCATGAGGTGAGCAGGTGTTTGGCACACCTGCTCACCTCCACACCTGCTCACCTCCACACCTTTTCACCTCCACACCTGCTCACCTCCACACCTCCACACTTGCTCACCTCCACACCTCCACACCTCCACACCTGCTCACCTCCACACCTCCACACCTGCTCACCTCCACACCTGCTCACCTCCACACCTTTCCACCTCCACACCTGTCCACCTCCACACCTGCTCACCTCCACACCTGTCCAACTCCACACTTGCTCACCTCCACATC